>NC_067305.1:2027628-2316040 GCF_020740795.1 Apus apus
TGGCTCCTTGCAATATGGTGGGTTCACCCCAAAAACCTTCGAGGTGTCCACCCGGCAGGGTCTGCATCACATGCAAACAGCATCCCGCAGCTGAGGGGGGGGCCCCCCAACCTCTTCCCACCCACCACCGAGGGAAATCACGGTGGGCACCCCCCAGAGGCCCCCCCAGCCCTGACCCACTTCTCCCCGCACCGCCCGGGCCGGCTGTTGCTAAGGCTCATGGCAGCCCGGGCTCTGAGCCAGCCCCCCTGGGCTCTGAGCCAGACCCCCCCTCTTTCTCCTTCCTCTCCCTGCACCGCCCGGCCCCCCCCGGGCTCTGCGCCAGCCCCCCCACACCGCCCAGCCCCCCCCAACCACCCAGCCCCCCTCCCCTGCATTATGAAACCGCATCTCGCCCCCAGGGCGGGGAGCAACAGCAGCAGCAGAGATGGGAGTGATGAGCAGGGTGGGGGGCAGCATGCACCCCCATCCCCAAAACCTGGGGGGCAGCCGGAAGGGGGGGCCCCCCCCACCCCCGCCACGGTCAACCCCGCCCCCCTTTTCCCCAGGGTTTGCACACTCACCGGTGTGAGCAGCTCCGGGGTGGAAATGGGGGAGCAATCGCCGTTGAGTTTGATGCCGCTTCCCAGGTCGAAGTCACAGATTTTCACTGGGGAGACCTGGGGTGGGGGGGGGTAAAAGAGCAGCCGGTGACCCCCCCAGCACCCTCAGCCCTGCTTTCACCCCGCAGCTGCTCAGGAGTGCTGGCTGGTTTCATGTTCCACACACCACAATATGTGCTGCAGTGGCAGCAGCATCCCCCCTGGGGGGCCCCCCCTGCACAGCACCCGTGTGCCCCCCCCCAGCACAACACCCCCATGTGCCCCCCCACCCAGCAGCATCCCCCCTGGGGGGCCCCCCCTGCACAGCACCCGTGTGCCCCCCCCAGCACAGCACCCCCATATGCCCCCCTACCCAGCAGCATCCCCCATGGGGGGCCCCCCTTGCACAGCACCCGTGTGCCCCCCCCAGCACAACACCCCCATGTGCCCCCCCACCCAGCAGCAGCCTCCCTGGGGGGCCCCCCCTGCACAGCACCCCTGTGTGCCCCCCCCCAGCACAACACCCCCATGTGCCCCCCCACCCAGCAGCATCCTCCCTGGGGGGCCCCCCCTGCACAGCACCCCTGTGTGCCCCCCCCAGCACAACACCCCCATATGCCCCCCTACCCAGCAGCATCCCCCGTGGGGACCCCCACCCAGCTGCACCCACTCACCTGGTCAGGGCTCTCGCACAGAATATTTTCTGGTTTCAGATCCCTGTGTGCGATTCCTGGGGGGGGAGGGGGGAGAAGAAACGATGAGGGCAAAAATCCCATCCACCCCCCACAAATACCCCTCCCAATCCCTGCTCTCCCCCCCCCACCTCTCAGACCTCCCTGGCAAGAGCTCCACGGGTGGCACCAGGATCCCGCCCTCCCTGACCCAAATCACCACCAAAAAATTGGCCCCGGGTCCCGGGCGAACCGGAGGAACAGGCTCAGCACCACCAAGAGCCTCGTGATGCTGCTGGGCCTGACCCTGCCTGCCCAAGGGCCAGCCCTGTCCCCTGGGCAGGATGGGGGGAGGCAGGAGCCCCCCTGGGGGATGGGGGGGACGGTGACACCCCAGGGCATCCCAGCTCACCTTTGTTGTGCAAGAAGTGCAGGGCACTGGCGATATCCTGCACCACCATGCTGGCCTCCAGCTCGTTGAAGTGGCGTCTGCGGTGGATGTGGGTCAGGATGGAGCCTGCAGCCAGAGGAGAGGAGAGTTGGGGGGCTCATGGCAGGGGTCCCACCACCCCGGCTTCCCCTCCACACTGGTACCAACGCTCACCTCCTCTCATCTTCTCAAACACCAGGTAAAACCTCTCCTCTTCCTCGAAGAACTCAATCAGCTCCAGGACGTTCCTGCAGGGACAGAGGTATCAGCTCAGCATCCTCCCAAAATCCTTCCCAGGGTCCCAAATCCCCACAGCCCCCCCCGCACACCGACTCACTACACACCCCCAGAGCAGAGGTGTAGGGGGGGAAAGAGAATGGAAAAGCTGCATTTGGAGTGATTGAAACCACACGGCTGGGGCCTCTCGGCTGCATTCCAGGGGGGGGGGAAGAGGGACTTTCAGCTCCCTGATTGCTGGCAGCCCCTCCTGGCTCACTCACCCCTCTCCAGGACCAGCCCTGGTGGAGCTCAGCTCGGCCCCAGCACCACCCCAACTTGGCCCCCCAACCTTGTCATAGCCCACCAGTTAACGGCGCCTTGAGATGCTCCCGGGGAGGGAGCGTGGGTGGGAGGGCAGCCTGGCTGGGGCACATGGGTGTCTCGAGTGTCAGCCCGGTCTCAGCCTACTCCCTGTGGCCACGGTGAGGGTGGGGACAGTGGCCACCCTGCATTACCTGTGTCCCTGGCACTGATACAGCATCTCCACCTCCCGGAAGACCCTGCTGCGAATGTGTCCCAGGCGCTTCTCAATGATCTGAAACAAAAATGAGTCGGGGGGAGTTGCCAGGCTGGGGACACCAACAAGCCCTGCAGCCCCTCCCAGTTGGTGCTGGGGACCCCCCAGGGCCAGGCAGAGGCAGGCAGGGGGTGCCCGAAGGGGTTAAGGCAGCAGAACAGGCTGTTCCTGGCAGCAGAGCCAAGTCCCTCCCTCCCGGGGCCACCGCCAGGAGGGGGCCCATGTGACACTGCCAAGGGCCAGGGCTGGCACAGCCTGTGCCCGGTGACACGGCATGGGGGGTGGGCAGGGGGTCCCACCCACTGCACCAGCACAGCCTGTGCCCGGTGACATGGCATAGAGGGTGGGCAGGGGGTTCTCACACCCACTGCAACCGGCACAGCCTGTGCCCGGTGACATGGCATGGGAGGTGGGCAAGGGGGTCCCCACCCATGGCATGGTGGGGGGACAGCTCCCACTGGCCCCAGTCCTTTGGGCCCCCCACCACTGCTCAGCCCTCCCCACTGCCTCAGTTTCCCCACTGGGGCACCCAAAGGCCCCCCCAGGTGACAGATGAAGCCATGTTCCCCTTTCATGTGGCTGCCCTTTCACAGGGGGCCCATCCCAGCCCCTCACACAGTGGGCTGGGTGCTACCAGTGCCCATGTGCCTACAGGAGCAAGGAGCCCTCCCTGGGGCCAGCAGGAGCTGGTCACCCCACTGGCACCACACCCCCCACTTGTCCCGAGTCCCCAGACGCGTCACAAGCATTAATTTAATTTTCCATCTGCCCTAATTCACAGGGAGAGGAGCGTGGCTAAGGGGGTTTGACCAAGGACCTGGAGCTGGGTGGTGGCAGAGGATGATGTGCCACCTGCATGGCCTGGCCCTGCTGCACTCCTGCCCCTCTCCAGCCCTTCAGTTCCATGAAAACCTCACCCTGTGCCAGCACCGGGTGGTCAGAGGGGGCTGGGAGATGCCAAGACATGGAAAGGGAAACTGAGGCAGGGATGGGAGGGAGCTGGGTCTGCAGTCCTGCTTTACCTTCACTGCGTACTCCTTGTTGGTGATGAGGTTAATGCAGGACTGGACTCTGGCATGGGCCCCTTCTCCCAGCACCTCCTCCTGCAGCTGGTAAACATCTGCCAAGGGAGAGGCCACCTGAGCTGCCAGCTCATGGGCCAGCACACCTGTCCCTTCTCCCTGGGCTGTCCCCAAGCCTGGGGACACCAGCAGGGCCCCAGCCCTGCCCTACACCCGGGGGGGGACCCCTGGGAAGTCCTAAACAACCCCCACTCACCTTCAAACCTGCCAGAGAAGCTGTCGGTGGCTCTGCAGCGCTTCTTCTTCTTGTTCCTCTTCTTGGCATCCGGGATATCGATGGGTTGACTTGAAGGCATGTCTGCACGGGAGAAAAGCCACCAGTCTGAGTCGCCCCCCTCTCCCCCAGGATTGCCACCCCCAGGGCAGCCCCCCCACATCTCTGGGGGAGTGGCAAAGGGCCCAACGTGCCAGGGGCAAGGATGGGAGGAGACCCCTCCCCGGGAGGCAGCACCCTCAGCTCACCGGGACGGGTCGGGCACTCAAAGTTGAAGACGGGCTCCAGGTGGTTGGACTGGTCAAACTCCAGGTCAAAGGGGTTTTGTCCCTGTGGGGGCCAAGGACAGGAGTGAGATGGTGGGCACTGGACTAGCTGCTACCAGCCGACAGGGTGGACATGGAGCCTGGCACACTCCTGGCCTTGGCACACACTCTGCTCACCTGCCCTGCTGGTGCAGGACACCAGCTCACAGAGCTGCTGCCAGAGGGACATGGCAAGAGTCCCAGGCAGGGCCATGGGTGGAGGAAAAGGAGGAGGAGGAAGGGTTTGACCACATCTCCTGATGGGGATGGTGCTGCCAGGTCATGCCTCCACGCCAGCAGCTCCACGCCAGCACACAGGGGCTGGGGCCACCACCTCCACCAACCCCAAATCTCCACCGACGCCTGAACTACGGTGAGGGGAGAGGGGGGGGAAAAAACCCCACAGGGCAGGATGGGCTCAGGAGCCACCACAACCATGTCCTCCCAGCTCCCTGCAAGGTCATGGTGGCCCAGAGCCTGTGACAGTGGGGATGCCATGCCTGCTGGGCTGCAAGACATCTCTGACCAGGCAGGATCAGGCCCCTCTCCAAACCCTCCCAGCACCCCAGATGGGCAAAGGGCATGAAAACTGCTGCCCCCAACCCCACCCAAACCCGAGTGGCTCCCATGCCAGCACCCCAAAGGGGACATGGGGACCCTCTGTCCCCTGAGCAGCCCCACGGCGGGTCGGGGCAGTGTTGGGGTGCCCAGCCAGGGAGGGGAAAGGGCCCCGTCCTCTGCGGGGTTACGAAATCTGTTTGGGCGGAGGCAGCAGCTGCCGGCAGAGTTCCCAGCCCGCCCAGCGTTCCCAGCCCGCCCGGTGCCCCGGTGCCCGGGCCAGCTGCCAGCCCCAGGACAGCGAAAACCCCGGTGACACCACCAGAAACAGCCAGAAAACCCCCGTTGGCTGCTGGGGTGGCTCGGGGGGAGGCAGGGGCAGGGATATCCCCACCATGGTGCAAGATGGGGGGGGGGGGGGGGGCGGGACGCCAGGAGCAACCTCCCCCCCCCAAGCACCATTCCAGGTCTCTGAGGCCAAAATATTCCTGCCCAGCGCTTTGCCAGCTTCACCCCTTCAAAAAACCTGAATTCTTGGAGTGCAGCATCACCCTTCAGCTGCTGCCCCCCCCTCCCCAAGCCAGGAGCCAAGACCCCCCCACCCGCATCAGGGCAGCCACCCCTGCCCCCCCCCTCCCAACCCCGGGCAAACCCCTCTGCATCAGGGCAGGACGAGGATCCCGGAGGGGACAGCGAGGGGGGACACACGGGGGGCACAAGGCCCCGGCAGCTGCCGCAGCAGCGACACACAAAAGGTTTGGGGGAGGGGAGACGCGGGGCCCGACGCTGCGCACCGAACCCATCAGCACATCCGAGCCGTCCCTGTCCCCGGCCACCCTCGGGACGGGGGGGAGTGGGAGGAGGGTGGGGAATTGGGGGGGGGGGCGGGGGGGTGGGAGCCAAACCCCAGCCAAAAAAAAACCTTAAAAGCAGGATTAGGTGTCAGCTAAAATAAGCCGGGCAGGTTTCGGGTGAGCTCCCAGCATCCCTCGGAGCCAAACTAAACAAAGATCCCGCGAAGCCACCGACAGGGACGACGGGGAGCGCTCAGGATCGGGCCCCCCACCCCCCCTTCCCGTACCCCCATCTCCTCCCCGCAACGGTGACAACGGAATGACGGGGCACGGCGGGGACTGGGGGTGCCCCGAGTCACCCCCGGGCGCTGCCACAGCCCGGAGGAGGTGCCCGGGTCTGTCCCGGGATGGGCCCGGGGAGCCCTTGTAGCCCCCCCGCCCCGCAGGCACCAGACCCCCCCCATTCCACCGCACCTCACTTTCGGGGTGAAGGGGTGCAGCTCGGTAGGGCGAACAGCACAGGTCCCCTCCCCACCCCCCGAGGACCCCCCGTGGGAGCTACAGCTACGGGGGGGGGGGGCGGGGGGGGAAGCTGGGGGGAGCACCCGAGCCCAGCCGGGGGGGGGGAGGGCTCTGCAGACCCTCCCTCCGGGAGCATCGGGACCCCCAGGGCGAGGGGAAAGGGGAGAGGGGGTCTCTCTGTGGGTGACAGCACCCCGGGTGCTCCCGTCTTTCGGGGGGTGCGGGGGGCGCGGCGGGCAGGAGGCAGCCCCCCCACCCCCCCGGCAGGGGATGCGGCGCAGAGCGCTGCAGAGCGCAGGATGCGGCCGCCTCGGGCCCGCACCGGCCCTGCCCGCACCCCGGAGCATCCCCCGAGACCCACCGGAACCCCCCCCCGGCGCGGTCCCAGGACCACCCCCCCACCCCCCCCCCCAAGCATCCCCAGGGAGACAACCCGCCCCTTACCTTGAAGGAGCGGTGGAAACCCGGGATCTCTGATTTCTTCTGCACCATCTTGCTGCGGGAGGGGGGGGCGGCGGGGGGCGGCGTTGCTGGGAGAAACGGGGCGGGGGGGGCCGCGAAAAGAAAAATAAAGCAAAAAACGAGATGCGGGGGGGGGGGGGAAGGAAGGGAGGGCGGAGGGACGGGCAGAGCCGGAGGGGAGTCCGGGGGGTGGCCGAGACCTGCGGGGAGAGGAGCAAGGAGGGGGGTCAGCAGGGCTGTGACCCCACCCGGGAAGCCCGGCTCTCCCCCCGTCCCGCAGCGCTCACCGGCGCGGCCCCGCAGAGCCGCCGCTGCTGGTGGTACCGCAGCCCGCACCGCCGCCCGCTCCGCTCCGCTCCGCCGCCGGGAGGGGACGCGCTGCCGCCGCCCCCCGCGCCTTTATAGCGGGGAGCGGGCCCGCCCCGCACCGCCCCGCCCCGCCCCCGGGACGGGGACACCCCCCCCAGGACACAAACACCCCCACCGGGGACACAACACCCCCCTCCCTATCCCCGTCCCGGAGCCCCCGGGACACAAACACCCGTCCCGGGAACACAAACACACACACACACACCCCCCCCCCACCCCCGGAAATCTCCGGGATACAAACACAACCAAACTCCCCCCCCCCCGGGGACACAACAACACCCCCCCACCCCCCCAGGACACAAACGCAACACCCCCTCCCCCCCCCCGGGATACAACCCCCGCCGCCCCCTCCAGGGCCGCCACAAACAGCCCCACTGGGGACACAAATAAATCCGCCCCCCCCCCCCCAACCAGGAAAACACCCCTTCCCACCCCCCCGCGCGGCGCCCCGGGGCGGGGACACCCCCTCGGGCCCCACCAGGGACACAAACACACCCCCCCCGGGAACCCTCCCGTACCGCACCGGGGGCACAAACACCCCCCGGCCACCACTCGGTGCTGCTCCGGGACCCCCCCCCCCCCCGCTCCGCTCCTGAGCTGCAGTGGGGGACAGGAGGGACACCCCCCTGGGGGGCTCCCTGCACCCCCAGCTCCCAGACACCCTCAGGGACAGGGACACCCCCCCGGCCACCCCCCTGCACTGCACCCAGAGGCGAGGGCACCCCGAGTCTCTCCCGCCCCCCCCGGCATTGCACCCAAACTGGGGCACCCCAGTCCGTCCCTGCCCTGCACCCAGAGACAGGGACACCCCTCAGACCCCCCTGCACCACACCAGGGGACAGTGACACCCCCCCCCAGGCACCCCAACCAGCCCCCCCCCGGACATAGGGACACCCCTTTGGGTTCCCCCCTGCCCCTAAACCCAGGGACAGGGACACCCCTTGGGGTCCCCCCCACTGTACCTAGGGGCAATGACACCGCTTGGGGTCCCCCCTGCCCCTACACCCAGGGATAGGGACACTCCTTTGGGGTCCCCCCGCTGCGCCCAGGGACAGGGACACTCCTTGGGGTCCCCCCGCTGGACTTAGGGACAATGACACCCCTTGGGGTCCCCCCTGCCCCTAAACCCAGGGACAGGGACACTCCTTGGGGTCCCCCCCACTGCACCTAGGGGCAAAGACACCCCTTGGGGTCCCCCCTGCCCCTACACCCAGGGACAGGGACACTCCTTGGGGTCCCCCTCTTACACCAAGAGACACCCCTTGGGGTCCCCCCGGACACTCGGGCTCCGTGGCCGTTTTCCACACCCCCGGGGGCTCAGGGCTGGGGGTGCCCCTGCCTGCCCCCCCCGGCCCCCCCGCCCCCAGCCCACACATGCCATGAGCGGGGCCGTGCTCAGCCCCGCAGCCCGGGGGGTGCGGGGAGCAGGACCCCCGCTCCAGGCTCGGTGCCCGTCGCGCTGTGGGTGTCGTGTCGTGTCCCCCCCCCCCCCCCCGGGCTGAGCACGGACGCGCTCGTGGCGCGGGGCCCAATGGCCGCGGTCCCGCCGCGCGTGGCTGCAGCGCCCGCGCAGGCCGCGCCCCCCGCGTCACCCCCCAGCCCCCCCGGCCCCGGCAGAACCCTCTGCCGCCCCCCCCATTTCTCCTCCTCCTCCCACCCCCGGTCTTCGGGGATGTTTTGCTGCGGGTTTGCAGCCCCCCCCCCTCCCTTTGCACCCCCCCCCCTTTTGCACCCCCCTTCCTTTTTGCAGCCCCCCCCTTTTGAAGCCCCCCCTTTTGCAGCCCCCCCCCTTCCTTGTTGCATCCCTCCCCTTTTGCAGCCCCCCTCCCTTTGCAGCCCCCCCCTTTTGCACCCCCCCTCCCTTTTTGCATCCGCCCCTTTTGCAGCCCCCCTCCCTTTGCACCCCCCCTTCCTTTTCGCAGCCCCCCCCCCCTTGCAGCCTCCCCCATTTTGCAGCCCCCCTCCCTTTGCAGCCCCCCCCCCCTTTTGCAGCCCCCCCTCCCTTTGCAGCCCCCCCCCTCATTTTTGCAGCCCCCCCTCCCCTTTGCAGCCCCCTCCCCACGCCACCGGTGCCATCCCGGTAGGGTCACCCCGATGGGGTGCTGGCTGCCACCCCTCCCCCATTCCTTCCCCCCCCCCAGGCCCCTCCAAATCCACCCAAATTCCTGCTTTTCCCGGTCTCTGGCTGCTGCTCCCATGGCCCCCAGGGAAACCACCCCCCCAACGCCCCCCCGCCCCGACTCTGCTTTATTAGAGCTGCTAACGAGGGCTCCCAATTACCCCAGGCTGGCAGGGGGGGGTGGGGGGGTGGGCGCAGAGGTGGTGCAGGATGGGGGGGGGTCGTTCCAGGGTTTTGGCTCCCAGGGCTGGAGGAGGGACAGGGGATGGGGGATGGGGGAAAGGGGACAGGGATGGGGACAGGGGACAGGGATGGGGACAGGGGACAGGGATGGGGACAGGGGGCAGAACGGGAGGTGGGGGACAAGGGCTGGTGGGCAGGGGGTGGGCACAGGGAACAGGACAGGGATGGGTGACTGAGAAAGGGGATGGGAGCGGAGACAGGGCAGGGGAGGGGGGACAGGGACAGGGATGGGAGGCAGGGGACAGGGACAGAGAGAAGGGACAGGGATAGGGGGCAGGGATAGGGGACAGGGCTGGTGCCACAGGGTGTGCTGGCACCCCCTGGGTGGCTCCGGCGCAGGCGGAGGAGCCACACGCCTCCAAAATTGCCCACGCTGCCATGTAGGTCACCCAGCCGGCGGGGACAGGGACAGGGCGGCAGCGCCCGCAGCCCCGGGCACAGCCGGGGGGGCCCGCTCTGCTGGGGACACCAGGGCCAGCCAGGAGCTCGCCCAGCCCTCGGGGGCCGCGCTTGCTGGCCAGGGGCTCCCTGCGCCTGTGCTGCCGTGCCCTGCGTGTGCCACGCGTGCTCCAGGCGGGTGCCCTGCGTGTCCTGCGCGTGTCAGGTGTGCCCCCCGTGGGGCCCTGGCCTGACCCCTGCGTGTCTGTGTCACACCTGGCACACCTGCCCTCTGTGCCTGCTGCACACTCGCTGCACACTCACTGCACACTCACTGCATACCCACTGCACACTCACTGCACACTCTGCACACTTGCTGCACACTCACTGCCCAGACTCCACAGCTCGGTAGTCACTCCCTGCACACTCCTGGCCCCTCTGCACACTCACTGCACACTCAGTGCACACTCGCTGCACACTCACTGCACACTCACTGCACACTCTGCACACTCGCTGCACACTCACTGCACACTCACTGCACACTCTGCACACTTGCTGCACGCTCACTGCACACACTCCACAGCTCAGTAGTCACTCCCTGCACACTCCTGGCCCCTCTGCACACTCACTGCACACTCAGTGCACACTCACTGCACACTCACTGCACACTCTGCACACTTGCTGCACACTCTCTGCACACTTGCTGCACACTCACTGCCCACACTCCACAGCTCAGTAGTCACTCCCTGCACACTCCTGGCCCCTCTGCACACTCACTACATACTGCACACTCACTGCAGGCTCTCTCCACGCTCACTGCTCACACTCCACGCTCCCTGCACACTTGCTGCCCCCCCTGCAAAAGGCCCCAGCCCAGGAGGTGTTGGGGTGATGCTGGTGCCGCTCACACCCGGGCAGGGGGGCCAGGGCCATGGGTGTGATGAGAGCCTCAGGTCTCAGGCTGTGGGTGCCCCGGGGCTGCTTGGCTGGGCGTCCTGCTGGTGCAGGGTGCTGGCACACACGTGCACTCACACACGTATGTGCAGCCAGCACGTGTGCACTCACACACGTATGTGCAGCCCTCACGTGTGCACACACACACACACACACACACACACATGCAGCCTGTCCAGGGGCATCATGGTGGAGTCCTGAGGGTGGCTCACACGTACACACACACATGTACATGCACATACATGTGCACACATGCATGTAAACACACACACATCATGCTAGCACTGCCCCACACAGTTTTCTCTCCTGCCCCACTGTTCACCCCAGCACATGCCCATGTTTCCCCCCTGCCCAGCGGACACGGGGTCCAGCCAAAATCCCCCCTGGAGCTCAACCCCAGCTGCTCTCCCTGGGCCTCCCCTGCATACATGTTTTGGGGGCCAGAGCGGGGGGTCCTGTGCTGCACCCCCCTTCACAGCAGGGCTGTGGCAGGTCCCTGCTCCAGTGGCTCCAGGGACACGTGCCCCTGGCACACGCAGCAGTGGGGGAAGGGTCCATGATGGTGCCCAGCAAGAGGAGGTGTCAGCAGCTCATGGCCTGAGCTCCCAGTGTGGGGCACCCCCGTTTTTTAAAGGAAATAACAAATGTTGGTGCTGAGCCCCCCCCCAAGGCCTCCACCCTCCTGCTGGGGATCACACCCAGCAGCTCGGGGGCTACAAAGCAGGGATGGCAGCAGGAAAACCCACCGTGCCCCATTTTTTGATGGGATCAATGAGCAGTGAAACCCAGCTGGAGTGGTCGTGTCCCCACATGTCACCCGGCCCCTTGGTGCCAGCAGGACAGGTTCCCCATGGGTTGGTGGAACCCCATGTGCTGACATGGGAAAACAGGGAAGCAAGAGGGGCTGGAAGGTGGCTGCTGGTGGGGTGGGAGCACAGGTTGGGCCAGAGGCCATGGTGGTCACCCTTGTGGTCACCCTGCCCCAGCCACCTGCCCACCCACCACCCCCCTGGCAGTGGCACAACCTGCCCCGTTCCCTGCAGCTTCCTCCTCCCCTGCCCTGCTGCTCCAGTTTGGAAGGGAAAAACCCCATAAAAACCCCTTTTCCTTGGGTTATTTCCCCAGCATGAGGAGGGCCCAGCTTGTCTTCCCTGGAAGCAGGAGCATTTGGAGGCCCTGGCCCTGTTTCAAATGAAAAATCTTGCAAAAAAACCTGGAATTTCCTGCCAGGCAGAAACCCAGAGGTTTGGCTCTCCCAGCGATGGTTCTGCTGCAGGATGGGACAAAGGGGACACGGGGGACACAGGGGACATGCACACGTGGGCATACAGCTGTGCTGGCTCACATGCCTGGGGGTCACCCAGCCTCCCTCCCCAGGGACCCCCAGGGCAGAGCTGCCTGGCCTGGGGACAGCAGCAGGATGTGGCCACAGAGTGAGGAGGGGTGGCCACACACAAAGCAGGGAAGCTGGTGCTGTGCCTCAGTTTTCCCAGCTGGAGAAGATGCCGTGGGGTTAAGAAGCAGCCATAACCCCCAGCTGGGCAAGGGCACCCCCAGGAAGGGTACAAACTTGGGTGGTTTCACCCCAAAAAAAGCCTTTGAAGGGGAGATGCCAGTTGCCTGTGGTGTCTCTGACACCAGTTCAGTGGGGAACATACCCTGTCCCCCAGCAGCCTGGTGGGGACACAGCCAGCTCTGCCACCCAACACCAGCCAGAACCCAGGACAAGGAGCTGGAGCTGGTGGGGCTGGGCCAGGCCTTGGCACGGGCACCAGCAGGGAAGATGGACAGAGGCTTCAGGGAGGGAAATCCCTGAGCCCAGGGCAGGAGCTCCAGGAGCTGCAGGTTCAGGGTGTTGGGGAGAGGGGCAGGGAGGGGGTTCACTCCAGGCCATGCTGGGGTCCCACCTTGGTTGCTGGTGGCAGATGGGAGAAGCATTTCCAGGTGGCTTTTAAACACCCTGGGCTCTTTTTGCCCCTCTCCATCCTCCAGATTCCTCAAGAAGGGGTGAAACCCACAAAACAGCCCTGACCCCCTGCAGCCTGGTGACTGCAGGTGAGCTGGGGAACACCGAGGGAGGGGAGGTGCAGGCTGGGTCATCATAGAGTTTCCTAGAAAGTGCAGAAAAAGTCCCAACCACCAAAAAAGTTTCCCTGTTTGAAAAGGGCATTGAAGCCACAGCAGGGACCTGTGTATTCCATGTGGGAAGATCTTGGGTGCCAGCAGCTGCATCTCAGCAGCCTCTTGGGTTTTGCAGGGGATGTTGTTCACCAGGAGCAAAAATCATCAAGCCCCAGACTAGTTTGGGTTGGAAGAGACGTTAAAGATCATCCAGTCCCAACCCCCTGCATGGGCAGGGACACCTCCCACCAGCCCAGGTTGCTCCAAGCCCCATCCAACCTGCCCTTCAACACTGCCAGGGATGGGGCAGCCACAGCTTCCCTGGGCAACCTGGGCCAGGCTCTCACCACCCTCACACCCCAGAATTCCCTCCTCAGGTCTCACCTCAATCTCCCTCTGCCACTTTTCATCCCTCCCCCCTTGTCCTCTCCCTCCCTGCCCTTGTCCCAAGCCCCTCCCCAGCTTTCCTGGAGCCCCTTCAGGCACTGGAAGGTGCTCTCAGGTCTCCCTGGAGCCTTCTCTTCTCCAGGCTGAACACCCCAGCTCTCCCAGCCTGGCTCCAGAGCAGAGCTGCTCCAGCCCTCCCATCATCTCCGTGGCCTCCTCTGGACTCTCTCCAACAGCTCCATGTCCTTCTCATGTTGGGGACTCCAGAACCCAACACCCTTTTTTAAACCCGCCCCTGGCAAAGTGCTGGATAAGCCAGTGAGGGAATGTCCCCTCCCGTGGGGACAGCACGGGACACAGCAGATGTCCTCCATGTGAGCCATGGGAAGGGGACAGGCACTCCCTGCTCCGGTGCCTTCCCAGAAGGGCCACCAGGTCCTGCCTGTGTTCCCGGCTCGGGGCCAGGGAGCTGCTGGCTGCCAGCCTGGCCCTGCTGCTCCAGGGAGAGGGGAGCACATGCCATCCCTGTCACCATCCCCTTGTCCCCTCTTGCTGTCACCTCCTCCTGGGAGTCTCAGAGACCAAAACCAGAGGGGGACAAACCCACAGCCTCATCCCCCCAGCCTGGGAGGTAGTGGGTCAGGGTTGGGAGGCTGTCAGGCCCTGCAGGGCCCCCCGGGGGGGGGGATCTGGCCTCAGAGGCATCAGCTGTCCTGGGGAGAAAAGGCAAAGCACATTTCAGAGCACTGGGAGCTGCTGCTGCCAGCTCAGCGACAAGGGAGGGAGGAGCAGGAGGCCACGGGGCTGCCAAGGTTGGAGGGGGCTGAGGGTGATAGCAGAGCTGCTTGGGGACAGGTCCTGTGCCACCTTGTGCCCCTGTTTCCCCAAACCCAAAGGTGCAAGGGGAGGGAATACGTACAGGAAGAGGCAGCACCTTCCAGGGATGGGGAATGCTGCCCGTGGCCCCTCCAGAGGGTGGTCCATGCCCTGGCTGGTGCAGCCACAGGACAGTGCCTGGGGCACCCGTGGGCAGCAGCTCCCCTGAGGGTCAGGGCAGGGCTAAGGACCTGCTTGTGTCACAACAAAGCCCCAGCAGTGCTCTGGGCAGGGTCTGCTGCTCGGGGAGGCAGCAGTGCCCAGGGACATCCCTGTCCTCCCCTGGCAGGGACATGGCTCCCACACAGATCCCAGGGACGTTTCCACAGGGCTGCAGACACCACAGGAGTCCCTGAGACCCCCTCCCCTGTGCCTGACTTCCAAGGGGCTCGTGCAATTGCTGCTGCTACTCCTCAGCTTCAGAAACCAACGGCCAATTTTAAGCAAACCCTAATGAGAACTGAGGTGAAGGCTCCTGAGCTCCTCAACATTCAGAGGCTGGAGGAGCCCAGCAGGGAGAAGGTGCCGGGTGAGCCAGCGTTTCCCAGGGCCCAGCAGGGACACCTCCCTGGGCCAAGGAGAGGGAACATTTCCCTTTGAACATATGGCAGCAGCAGCCCCCTCCGTGCCACCACAGGCTGCTCTGCAGCCCACCAGCCTGGCCTCCTCCAGCAGATGCCATCTGTGTGTTTTGGGAAGGGGTCAGCCCTGCGGCAGGGGGGGCTGCTGGAGCCCTCAGCACGTTACCTGCTCCGCCCAGCGCCTGCAACGCAGGAGAGCTGCAAATCTGGTCTCCTACGGGCTCTCATCAACATCTCCGGGACACCTGGGTCTGCAGCCCACGGGTGCTCGGGGAGACGAGCAGAATTACCGGCAGGTGCGGGTCAGGTCCCAGGCTGGGTGGTCGCTGCACCCGCTGCTCTGCAGAGCGTGAGTTGCAAGCAGGAGCTGCGGCTCACGGGAGAGCAAAGAGGCTCTCGGAGATAAAAGCCGGACCTGCCGGGGCGGGGGTGACGGGGGAAGGCGGAGGCAGAAGCAGCGAGAGCCCCAGGGCAGCTGCGGGGACCCTGCAAACCTGTCTGGGCAACATCCTGCGGGGCTGCAGGTCGGGCAGGAGGGCTCGGCTGCCGCTGCCGGGCCCGGCGCCTCTTCTCTAAGGGTGCTTTTCTTCCTCTTCCCCTTGCAGAGACGCATAAAAGTGGCCAGAACTTTCCCCCCTAAAAGAGGCAGCGCCCCGCAGGGGCTCCACACCCCCGGACACGGCGCTCTCGGGATCCCAGGTTGGTGTGAAAGGGAAAAAGGGGCTGGGAAGGGGTGTGAGCTGAGCTGGCTCTGCCCAGCACCCGCTCGCAGCCCCCCCAGCCCGGCACTGCGGTCCCTGAAGGTTCGTGCCCTTCTCTTCTCGTGCACAGGATCCAGCCTCACGCCGGGAGCTCCCAGGGGCTGCTGCACCCTCTCCCCAGCAGCGGTGGATCTCAGCTCCACGGGGGCTCCAGCCACAGCAGCCTCCAGCAGCTCCCACCCGGGGATACAGGGCTCCCGCACCTCTGCTGGGCAGGGAGGGACTCACGGGGGGGGGGGCAGGAGCTGGTGCTGCAGGCAGGACACGGCCAGGTCTGGTACAGGCAGGAACTGCGGTGCTGGAGTCTGTTACTTCCCTCCCACGCAGGAAAATAACTTGGGGACCCTGAATGCAGAACCCTGGGCCCGTCAGCCAGCCTCGATGGCTCCTTTCAGTGGCAGCAAAGAGCCCAATAGGAAGCTGGTAAAAGCTTGAATTCACCTTCCCTGCCCACGTCCAGCCAAGTATTAGAGCTGGGATGATCAGCCCTTGGGTACAAGGACATTGCAGAGGTAAGTCAGGACAATCCCAGGCTGCTGATTCAGCCCCAGCTCCCACCTGGCTCTGCCCCACGGCGTGGGCACACACGTGGGGCTCAGAGCAGCTCAAGCCTGGCAACCTGGAGAGCAGGAGGGATCAAACCCTGGGGCAGCAGAGCCAGGAGCACAAACCCAGGAGCTTCCAGCAACTGCAGGAAACAGTTCTCCCTGCACTTCCTGAGGAGTCCAAACACACAGTGTTTGTTTTGCTGCTGGAAAACCTCTGACGAAGGTGTAATCACAAGACATTTAGCAATCAGTGTGCTATGTAAATACAACATAATTTATTGGTTCCATTGCAGAGAACTATAGTGGTATTTGTACAAGTGTCCTAACACTAGTACAAGAAACGAGAGTCACGTATGTACAGAGATTCCAGGACACAGAACAGCTTTGTAAGGAAGAAGTGGTTAGTGGTACAGTTTGGTCACTGTTCACAGAAACCTTTTCTCTTACTGTAAACACTGGTCCCCACTCCCCCCAAATCCTAGGTACTTCCTACCTACCTCGGGGGCACTGCAAAACTCTGCAGGCAGTGGAGGTGCTGGTGCAAGGAGCAGGCAAGGCCAGTGTCTCCAGCTGCAACCAGACTTTGGGCAGGAGATGGGTGCAGCCAAGTGGGGACACACTGCTGGAGAAGAGGGACAAGGCTCTGTACCTAATGGGAAGCAGACAATGGTCCAGGCAGAGCCAGTAAGTGAGGCTGGAGGGCAAGCAGCCCAGTTCCTTCACAGCAGGGTCAGCGTACCACAAGGAGACAGGGAAGTGCAGGTGCTGGAGAAGACTTCCCCACACTTGTCCTAGAGCCCTCCCTCTGCTCATTCCCACGAGGCACAGGCCTGCTTGGCCCAGCACTGCCAGCCTGGATCCCAGTCCCCTTTGGGGACAGCACACCCAGCTGGGCTGTGTGTGGGGAGGAGCTCCCAACAGCATCGTGCCAGTGCCAGTCAAGCCATCAGAGAAACCCAAATCCAACTTCAGAGGGAAAGCAGAAGGGCCAAGCCTTGGGGACAGGATGCCAAGTGAGGGGTGAGCACAACAGCAGCTCTGTCCAAAAAGTGACAGCCAGTGGAAGAGGTGCTGGAAGCAAACAGCATCCCAGGGGATCCATGTACACCAGCATTTCTTCCCCAACCCCCACGAAACCTCCTTTCCCAGGTGGGAAAGGGGTGTTCAGAGGGAAGTACCACTTCCATGGCAGCACCAGCTCCACCACATGGCTCTGTCTGAACCACCTGGATCTGCTCACTTGGTGCCTCTGCAGTGAGGGGACAGGGAAGAGGCAGTACAGGGTGGCTCCTCCCTCCTCCAGAGTGAGCATTTCCACCAAGGAGCCCCACATATTTATTTTTTTTTATAGAAATTACTATAAAAAACTAGTTTATCTAGAGCATCTTTAAAAAAATATTCCTGCAGTATCACAGTTTTACATTGAAACTCATTAAAAATATATAGATTTCTTTAACAAAATGTCTCTGTTCTCCCCTTGAATCACATCTCCAATGCAAAAGTGGGACTTGGAGGCCTTGGAAGAGAAGCCAAAGTGGGAGCAGGAAGGTCTGATCTCAGTGGCACATCCGAGAGGTCATCTCCTTCTGTCAAAGGGACAGACAAAACACAGGACCATGAATAAAGATCCAGATTGCCAGGTGAGGGTTTGGATGAAAAAAACCTCACCTTGGTTTCATTATAAATACTGTTCTCAGACATGTGGTGACACTGTTAGTAAGAGCTCCAGTCAGGGCAGGTCCCTGCTCCTCACACTACACCTGTTCCCAGGCACTGCAGGACACCCTGTCACTGCCCAGCAAGTCTGCTCAGCTGTTTATAGCTTCAGAAGCACCATCACCACCTCCTTAGGTCTAGGGCACATTCTACATCCTCCAGACTCCACATGAAGGTGGTCGTGTTGCCCTTGCTTGCCAGGATGGGAAGTAAGGACAGGGAGGAGAATCACAGAATAGTTTGGGTTGGAAAGGACATTCAAGAGCATCTAGATCCAACCCCCTGCATGGGCAGGGACACCTCCCACCAGCCCAGGTTGCTCCAAGCCCCATCCAACCTGCCCTTCAACACTGCCAGGGATGGGGCAGCCACAGCTTCCCTGGGCAACCTGGGCCAGGCTCTCACCACCCTCACACTTCAGAATTTCTTCTTCAGAGCTTTTAGTCTTCCCTCCATGTCCTGGGCAGCTAACAGGGCTGGGCTCCTGCTGTGCCAGCTGCTAGAAGCACAAGGAGGGTGCTGGAGAACAAGCCAACTTCCCTCACCTGATCCCCAAATGACCCTGCTCAGCTGTGCTTGCACATCCTCACTCCCAGTTTCCTGAACAACTGCAAGGCCAACCCGTGTCCTGAATTTGGGTAACCAGTTCTGAGAAGGTACCATGGACCCCTGTGACTCCTCCAGCCCACCCACTGGCTGCACCCCCGACAGACCAACCTGAGCCCACCCAGGGACTCACCAGTGGTTCCAGCTCCTTGGTGTCTATGAGATTGAACTCTTTCACAAAGTAGTAAAAGTGCTTGTAGCAGGTGTTCACGTGGGCTTCTGACCCCATCTGGGTGATCCTGTCAAAATGGTGGATGTAGACATGGACAAAGACTCGGAAGAGCCTGGAGAGAATCTTCTTCACCACTGGGAGGAAGTTCTTGGGGAAGGGAGTACCTAGGATGGAAGACACGACCATGAGAAACTGTCAGCAAAGTTAAAAGTGGTTCCTTGGGGCTAAAATAAATGGATAAAATGGACAGATTGACACCAAAGGGTTTCTGCCTCTGGTGATTTCCAGTCCTCTCTCCTTTTTCCTTTCCTTTTGGATCAGAATTTTCCCAGCACAGATTTCTTCAGTGGCAGTGCTGCACACCATTGACTGCTGCTGGAGTCTGAAAGCAAGAGACTGGCCTTGGAGATTCCCAGCAGCTCTTCCAGCCTGATAAGAGTTTTCTTCTACTCCCATTTGGCATGTTTATATAAACAGTGCTGAGAACTGGACAGGAGCAAGCAAGTTCCCAAAAGAAAGAGCTGGTGCTGTTAACTCCCCACAGCTATCTCTTATTCTGATACATCTTCAGCTCTTTGGTTATAAATTAAAGATGTTAAGGTCCTCTTTAAAGGCATCAGATCCTCAGGAGAGTATCACAGTTTAAAGTTCACACAGGTCATTTCTGGAGGATCAAGGACTAGTTAAACCCTTTCAAGCGCTCTGCAAGAACTGCAGAGTTTCAGTCGGCGTTAAGGGCAAGGAATCTGGCAAAAGCTGAGCTGAAAACAACAGTAACAATGAAAAAAACAACCCTCCTGCTGTCGGAAACTTGTCTTGCCTCCCTGAAGAGAATAAACACCCTGCTCATGGTCCCCAGAGAGTCTTGCAGAAGAGTGCTCACCAAAGGCAGTGCAGCAGTCACTGGGGTGACAGGAGGAACGGGTGGGGAGGATTTCAGCTGCTGAGGAACCAGCTGCTTATGGCCCTGCTCACGGCAGCTTTGAGCTGCCTTTTGGCATGGGTGAAGGAGCCCTGTGGATGCTCGTGTGGCAGAGGCAGCAGATGTGTCCCAGACAGGGGCCAACTGCCTCCCATCAGGGTTCTGACAGGATAAACACTGGGGCAGGAGGGACAAACACCGGGGCAGGAGAGAAGCAGCTTGTCTTCTGCATCCCAGAACATGGGAACAATGGGTTCAATTACACCTACACTCAGTGTTTTAGACACCAAATTTTCACACCTTATTCAACACAAAATAAACAAACAAAAAAAGCTAACTTCTCTGTCCCAAAGCCAGCTCATGAAGCTGCGTTTGGATATGCAGATTTAGGTGTTTTAGGCCAAATTCTCATTTCCATCACCCTGGCAGTGGATGAAACACCAGCCCTCCCTGGTGCACATCTCAGCATCCCACCCAGCTGCAGCAGGCAGGCGAGCACATGCCAGGGAGCACGGAGCTGGAAAGGGCAGAGTCAGCTAACGAGGCTGTAATAACAAAGAGGCTAATTATGGAAACGTGGCCACCATCAGCAGGCTGATGCAGAGCACGCCTGTTGAGCCCAAGCTAGCAATCAGTTCTGAAAGAGCTGTCCATCAGGAGACCACGTCCAGCATGAACTACCCAAGAGTCATGGCAGAGGCTGACTTTTCCAAGAGCAGCCTCTTGCTGTGGCTGCCTAGGCTTAGCTTGGCTTTCCTCGAGGTATCCGTGACTCCAAATGGGATCTGGTGCAGCTCTGGGTATTTTAACACTCCAGAAGAGCTCTGAAGTTTCTCAGGTGCTCGGAATAGGTTACCAGCTGCCAAACTCTGAGCAGCACAAAAGGAAATAGCTCTGCTGCAAGGGTGACCTGTGCAACAGCATCTCCTGGACAAGAAACGGGACCCGAGGGCTTGAAGGAGAGGACTCTGCCCCAGCCTCCCCCTACCCAGTGCAACCGGAACCCAACTCACCAACGTTAGTGGGAAAGATGTCCTCGTTGTTGATCTGTACCTCAATCCAGTCCATCAGGAGGTTCATGTACTGGGGAGCAGACAGGGCGGTGGGTTTGCGGTACTTGTGCTCGTCCTGCCACCGGTACTCGTACTTGGGTCCCCCCGACATGACGGGGCAGGACTGCTCTGTGCAATAGTCACTGATGGTGCCGTAGATCAGGTTGATGCGGTTGAAGAAGTCCACCACGTGCACGGCCACCCAGTCGTTCTGCTCCTCTCCTGGCGGCAGCTGGACGGCGACTTTCAAGTCCAGGCCGGCGTTGAGGGAGGCTTGAGCCTTCTTGTGCAGCTCAAACCGCTGAGTCCCCGGCTCAAACTTGCGCTTGGGCCGGAAGGTTTTGTCTTTATTGAACACTTGCTTTAAAGCGTGGGACATTTTTCTTCTCTTCTTTCTCTTTCCAGGTCCGTGGTGGTGACAGGCGGAGACGCGGCGCTGCTGGGCCACTTCCGCGGCCCGGCTGGGGCGACTCTGATCTTCACAGAAACCTCCCTCTGCTCATCTGGTCCTGATCTGCAAGGCAGCACAGCAGGGCAGCGATTAGGAGCAGCTCTCTCCACAGGGAACCTTGCCTCAATCCCATAGGAAGAGATCTGGGATACCATCTGGGCTCTTGCCCCAGATCTGAGACCGGGGGGGGAGGCCAGTGCCAGCTTTTCCTGCCTCCCCCTTCTCTTCCCAGCCCAGCCTGCAGCAGAGCTCAGCTCTCAGAGGTGACCTGGGCTGAAGGAAGAGTCATCCCTGCAAGATCAGAGTGGGAGCAAGGGAACCAGCCCCAAAGGGAACCAGCTCCGAAGGGAAGAGATGTGACAGGAAGGGAAAAAATGAAATATTGAGGAGTAGTTCCCCCCCCTCCAGCTGCCCAGCCTGGTCACTGCAGGAGATGCTGCCACTCACCTGACACCACCACACCAAGAGGCCCAAACCCCACAGAAACAAGGAGCAACTCTACCACCTATTCAGCTCCAATACACCAAATCATTTAGAAGGGTAAAACTTTCAGTTGGATTTTACCTGGACGAGATTTTTCACCAACACTGCCCCCCTTTGGAAACAAGCCTACTGAAAAGATAAGATCCCACAGCCCCACGTTCAGCTCTGTTGCCAGATGTACCCCAACAAAACAGCCGTTTAAGAAGGAGCTGCAGGTACTGTCATGGTGCTAAAGACAGGACATGAAAGGGTGGAGGGGAACAAGAAGTCACAGCTCAGGCACCCAGAAAGAGAACATCCCAAAATAACAGCAGCTCTACCAGCAGCCACAGCCTCTTCTGCAGGTGCAGACAGACCACAAACATATTTTTCACTTCATTTTAGTTCATTTCAAGTTGAAGGCTGGTTGAAAGCTGGAAGATCAGGGAAAGCTTGCCTTCCTCTTCCAGTCTGTGGAAGAGAATTAGCTCCAAGAGGGTGAGACACAAGATCTGAAAGGATGCTGACAAGAAACACAGCTCTGTTTATCTGTAGCTAATTATACCTCCTTTGTTCCCACATCCATCCCCTCGTTTAATTTGTGTCAAGCTGCTCTTTGATGGAAGCTTAAGGCAGAAAGCTGTGTACCAAAAATATTATTTTACACGTGCTGGATAGAGAAATAAGTAGAGTAACAGAAAATAATTAGAGCTGAATCTGGCAAATAACAGTTCCCACAATTTTAGAAGAAAACAATCAAACAAATACCTTCCACAAAGCAGAAATCTACTCAGATTCATATTAAGCTGTAGTGTAGCTCAAATAGGTAAATAGTATCCTTAAATGTTGGCAAGAAAATCCCAAATTCAAGGTCAATACTAACTTAGAGACCAGCTGTGTTGTGACAAACAGATGCTGCATAGTGCTAATCAGTGCTGCTTCTCTGGAGAAAGATTAAAAAGATTTAAACCAAGGCCTCTTGTTTTCTTATTTAATTACAGCAAGGAAGAAAACCCAAACCACTTCAGTTCATCCCACTAAGAACAGGGTCAGTGTTTCCTAATGCTGCTTTTCCTCCAGGAATGGGCTCGGCAACCTCTGCTGTGCAGAGCAGAGAGATCCAAAACTCCTGCTGCAACATGAGGTATGACATGCACTGGGAGAAACCAAAAAATGATTTTCATGTGATTTGGTGAGATTCACCCTGGGCTGGAAGGGGAGTTCACTGAAGACAGCACTGCTAGAACAGCTGCTGTGACCCCATAAGGTGCTGTGTGAGAGTCAACAAGAGAAAACCCCCCCGAAAATGTGCCCTTATGAGGTGTCTGATCACACCACTGACATGGTTAGAGGAAGTAGTGAACAGCACAGAGGGACCTCTGAGCACGAGGCAGCAGCTTTGGTTACAGAGAGCTGTGTCACAGCCTCACCACATCCTGCAGCAAAGCCCCAAGGCGACCCGGTGGGGAGGAAGCACCAGGGACTGCGCCCACCCCACCGCGGTGCCACGTCCGGGCAGGACCAGCCTCCCAGTAACCAACAATGTGGGCAGCAGGTGCTGAGTCTGCAGCGATTTCCAGCAGGAAATCCATCCCAGAGAGGTACTTGTAAGCAATGATTTCCTTACACTGGAGATGGAGGAAGAAACATCCTTTAACACAAACAAGCCATAAAGAAGCACAAGCATCGACCTCCATGAGCTCCCCAGAGGACCAGCAGCACCTTCAGCACAGCACAACTCTGTTCCTACTTATTTTCTGTAGGATGTGTCTGATTCCAGTGACTCCACTGGCATCCCTGCTGGCCCCTGCAGCCAGGCACTGTCCCTTCTGCAGGACACGTGTCTCAAGCAAGGGTCAGGCTGTGGCTCCAGGGCGCGGCACCAGGAAGAGAAGGGGGTGAAACAGGATGACAAAACTGCAGGGAAAAAAAAAAAACAAACTTCCCCTGGGCTTGGCCAGGCACATCAAGAAGCTCAACCCAACGATTTTCCAGAGGGAACTGTCATTTGAGCAGGCTTTTAATATGGCTTATTTGGCATCAAGGCAGTGGCTGTCCTACAAAGGAACTTCCTCTCCCAGTGCAGACATCATTCCCAAGAACTGGGGAGCTCGACACAGCAGCCATCGTCTCTCAGACGACTCAGCATCTGTCTGAAGGCATTAGGAAAATGAGTAGCTAAGACTTCAAGCAGATGCTGCCTGTTTAATTATGGTCTCTTACTGCAAGTGAGCTAAAAGAAACATTTAGCTCTAGGGAAAAAAAAAAAAAAAACACAAAACAAACAACAAACCAGGCAGAGAGACCAAAAGCATCCCTGACATTGCTTGAAGATGATATCACAGGAACAACACCTACTTGCAGAGGCAGGAGTCACAGCTCAGGCAGCACCAAGTCACTGCTTTTGCACCAAAGGGAAAGGAAAGGTTAGGAAAAAATGAGATCTGGGACATGCAAAGCACCTGAATAGTATCTGCAAGCTCCGAAGATGAGGGAAAAACCCCATCCCCCATGAACAAACCTGCAGTACGTTTTGTTCACTCCTCCTTTGCAGCCAGCCAAGATTACAGTACACGTCACCCGGGCTCAGGAGGACCTTGGCCACCCCTCCCCGTACAAACACCCCTCTGGCTGCCCCAAGGACACCAGGAGCACCTCGGTATCATCGTGCTGGTTAAGAAGGCAACTTGCCTGCCCAGCCAGGGCTGTCAATGCCTGGCTTCCCTTCCCAAAAGCTCATTTTCTCCCCTCCCTCCCTGCTCGCACAGCTCCAGTCCCTGATTCCTCTGCTGCTCCTCTTCCCTCGCCAGGAACGGCAGATCCTGCCGCGTTGCTTTACTTTTAAAACCAGGCTCCAGGTTGAGAAAGCCCAGGCAGTTGCTTCCCTGGCTCCTGGTTGCTTTTACACCCAACTCAGGGTATGAAGAAAGGAAATATAGTCACCTCCTGTGAAACACCTGGAAACTGCCTTCCCTTGCTAGCCTGCACAGCCATTCCGGGGCTTTCCAGGTGCGAGCAGCATTCCTGCTGGATCCTGCCCTCCCCACAGAGGCAGAACATCTGAAACCCTCTTCCAGGAGTCCCATGACTGCTCCGTCAGTGCCTGCCCCTAGCATTAACACCATGCAGGGGTTTAACAACAGCCAGGGACCAAAAAAAACCCAAACAAACCAACCAAGGCAGCACATCAGCAAGTTCCTACCTGCGTTTCTGGCCTCGGCAGGTCACTCCACAATTGCTCGGCCCAACTCTGCAACTTCTACATGTGCTCGTAGGCACTGAGGCAAAGAGTTTCCTTTCTCAAAAAAGGGGAAAGAAGAAGAAGAAGAAAAAAAAGTCCTGTGTCTCGGGCAGCTGCAACCCGAGGGCTCCTGCAGGCTGGGGAGGGGTCAGAGAGGCAGCCACTTCCCTCCCAGTGACCCAGTAAGCAGGGCAGCTCACATCCTGCCTCCTCTCTGCTAAGAGAGCCCTTCAGCAAACCCCAGCGAGCAAAGCATCGCTCAAAAGAATTGATTTCTCTAGTTTCCTTTTAGGGAAGCCACCCTGCTGTCCTGAGATGACACCAACATGGGCCTGCTGCTCAGCACCCACCCTGAGTCCAGCCAAAAAGCTCCTTCTGTGGCTGCTCATAATGGCAGCCCTTTGGACCCCGCCCTGCCCTCCAGGGGAAGTCACCTCAGTGTCACTCACCACTAACGATGTTGCTCAGGCCAGAGTTGCCATGGTCCCACCCCAGCCAGCCTGATAAAGCAGCCACGACGTATCAGCTGCACTGAGTGCTTCAAGTGAAAACCCAATTCGCAGAGCCAAGTGGCCTCAGAAGAGACAACTTAGACAAAAAACCAAAGTCGGACGCACACGCACATTTTTTCCATAACTTTCCCCCCCCCCCTCCTTCACAAATACCTTCCCACGGGCACTCTGCACTAGCTCAGTTTCTCAGTACAAGATGATTCTGGTTTTCTACAATCAAAGGAGAGATTTTAGAGTCAAGAGAAAGGTCAAGCCAGATTACAGCAAGCAGGGCTGGACTGGCACTAATGCCAGCCAGTTTGGAGCCAGTCTGGCAACCAAGGCAGCTCGTCTTCATAGGATGAGGGTTTTGGTTGCTCCAATAACACAGTCACAGAGTGGTGGGGTTGGAAGGGACCTCTGGAGATCACCCAGCCCAACCCCCTGCCAGAGCAGGATCCCCTAGAGCAGATCCCACAGGAACACATCCAGGTGGGGTTGGAGTATCTCCAGGGATGGAGACTCCACCACCTCCCTGGGCAGCCTGTCCCAGGGCTCTGTCACCCTCACACTCAGTAAGTGTTTCCTCATGTTTATTAGCTTGACCCTCCTGTGCTCCAGTTTGTGCCCATTGCCCCTTGTCCTGTCCCTGGGCACCCCTGAGCAGAGTCTGGCCCCATCCTCCTGCCACCCCCTGGAGATATTCACCAGCACTGACCAGATCCCCCCTCAGCCTCCTTTTCTCTCAGCTGAGCAGCCCCAGCTCTCCCAGCCTTTCCTCCCAGGCAGATGCTCCGGCCCCCTCAGCATCTCAGTGCCCTGGGCTGGACCCTCTCCAGTAGCTCCTTGTCCTTCATGAACTGGGGAGTCCAAGTACTCCAGGTGAGGCCTCACCAGGGCAGAAAGGATGAGAAACAAGGGCTGTCCTAGTGCTCACCTCGGGCAGGGCTGCGCATGCTGCAGCAGGCGGGCCTGGCCTGGCCATTTATCATCCCTGCCAGACAGCAGCTCCACGTCAGCCAGCTTCCTGTCTGGCACCCAGTCCAGCCTCCTGGGCCAGGCCGCTGCCAATGGCTTCCCAAAATCTCATCATTCCCCCCTACAAAGTTCTGTCCTGGGGCTTCTGTCTTTTCCCCATGCTGCTGCAGGAGCTGCCCGGCCTCACCCTCAGCATCACCTTCTCTCCTTTTCCCCCCACACTTGCTCCTGGCAGCAGAAGCTCCTCTGAAGTTAAAGGAGAGGGAGCAGATCCAGCCCAGCTGAGACACAAGAGTTCAGCAATATCACAAGAGTGCACAGTATCCACCTTTTTCTTCTGGAAACTGCTGTAGTGGCACCCTCTGCAACAAACTTGACAGGGCCCTTCAATGCACATGTCAGATGTTGAATTCCCAAGGCTTAGGAAAACAAAGAGCCCCTTCTATTTCTCCACAAAGTCAGTTTTAAGAAAGTCTTGCTGGTCACCAGCCACCCCCACACACTGCAATTTAAATCTGCTGCACAGTTTGGAAATTCCCAAGAAACTGTACACAAGCACTGGCATCTCCGGCACCCATCTCCCAGCACCCATCTCCCAGCACTTCCCAGAAAGAGGATTGCTTAGGAGAGGGACAGTTTTTTTACAGCCTCTAAGCCATGCAAATGCAAAGCCTATCTACATGGCCACATGCATATGAAAAGGAAACAGCATAATAAAAGATCCAATAATAGTTCTACTGGGCTTTAATTGGTATTTTCTTTTTTCCTTGAAAGGCATCCAGATGCATGTTAAAGTGAAGTTAGTTTACATAATAAAGAGAAAAGTCCTGTTCAATTAGCCATAGCTGGGTTAGGAGAAGCTCTGGCAGAGCCCATCAGGAGCAGATGGAACTGCTGCTGCCCGGGGTAGAAGGTCCAGGTCACCCAGCAGCAAGAGGCATTTTCCAACAGGAGAACGTCAGGAGGAGGAGGGAGGAGCAGGCAGTTTAGTGCTCAGCCCTGAGCTCAGGATTTAGATCCAGAGCAGGCAGTGATGACAAGAGGGAGGTTCCGGGGTTTGTGTGAGGAGCTCACACCACCAGAGGACACTGAGGGGGGGCAGGTGAGGGGAGGAGCATGGATAGGGCTGGATAATCCTGTCTGGAGGGGAGAGGGAGGCTGCAAGGCCTTCAAACTCTGGACTGAATTTCCAGCTCCCTCACCCATCCAGGCATCCTCCCCACAGCCGCAGAGGGTGGAAAAGCCACAGGAGAAAGTATCTTGCATAAAAGATCACCCCTCCTACTTTCTCTTCCCCAAAAGGTCAGACAGCAGATGCTGCAATTTAAAATATTCATTGGGAAGCCTAGAAGCGAATTATTTGTTTGTGTTCACGGGCAGGTTGGATGGGGCTCTGAGCAACCTGGTCAAGTGGGAGGTGTCCCCGCCCATGCAGGGGGGTTGGATCTTTAAAGTCCCTTCCAACCCAAACCAGTCTGGGATGCTGAGACTGCAGCGTAACAGGAGCAGTTCTCAGAGCCCTGAGGGTTAGTGATCCAGGGCCAATTTTCTTGCCTTTTACGTGACATCTGCATCTATTGCAGTATCAGAGCTGCAGCTCTTCTGGAAGGTTTCCAGGGATGCCACTGACACATCCAGGCTGGGATGAGGGCTGCATGTGGAGGCAGAGCTTATCTGCTGCAGGCTCTGCAGACTAAGCTGACAAGCTGGGTCACGACTCCAGGAGACAGGTTAACTGCACAGACAAATATTTCCAGGATAAACCACAGGCAGTGGGTGGCTGATGGCACGCTGAGAGCAGCTCTCTCTTTTCGAGGTCTGAGGGGCCATGTTTTCACAGAATCACAGAATGGTGGGGGTTGGAAGGGATCATCGAGTCCAACCGGCTGGCAGAGCAGGGTCACCCAGAGCAGGATGCACAGGATGGCATCCAGGGGGGTTTGGAATGTTCCCAGGGAAGGAGACTTCACCACCTCTCTGGGCAGCCTGTCCCAGGGCTCTGTTACCCTCACAGGAAAGAAGTTTTTCCCTATGTTTGGTTAAACCTCGTGTTCCAGTTTGTGACCATTTTGCAGCCTGCTCCTTCAGAAAGGCCTTTGCATAAAATCACAGGATAGTTTGGGCTGGAAGGGACCTTAAAGATCATCCAGTCCCGACCCCCTCCATGGGCAGGGACACCTCCCACCAGCCCAGGCTGCTCCAAGCCCCATCCAACCTGCCCTTCAACACTGCCAGGGATGGGGCAGCCACAGCTTCCCTGGGCAACCTGGGCCAGGCTCTCACCACCCTCACACTTCAGAATTCCCTCCTCATGTCTCACCTAAATCTCCCCTCTTGAGTTTTAATCCATCCCCCCTTGTCCTCTCACTGTCCCCCAGCCTGGCTTTGTTCCCCACCACAGGACTCTTAAGGGGCAGTGTGATACTTATCAAGTCCAAGCCATGAGCTACATGTTTCCTCCTGCTTTTGCAGGCTCCACATGATTGTCCTCCCTGGGCAGGGATATTTTTGAACCAACAGCAGTTTCATCTTATTCTAACTTCGGGATCTGCCCCCACCCAAGGAAAAGGTAACATGGGTTTGGAGCATGAATTTTGCCTTAGGCTGCCAAAATGACAGCAGGATTTTCACAGCATGGCTACGGGTTGGGGATCACAGGAGGTACCAGGGCCATGAGCTCCTTCACCCAGGGATGGAGCACGAGCTGGCCACACGGCCAACCCTCCCCATGGCAGGGCTAATCCCACCAAACAAACCTCTTCTCCCCATGTCACTATTATGCTTTTGGAAGAAAAGCAGTATTGTTTCTCACTGAAAGCAGATGCCCACGAGGCCTGCTCTTCCCCTCCACGAGGAGATATGGCAGGAACCCAACACATTAGCATGTCTCCAGGCAAGGAATAAGCCCACTGATGTGGAGCTAGAGATCACCCCAAGATTAACCACATCTTAAGACCTCCTGCCACACAGCGAGAGGTAAAAGAAAGAAGAAAGGCCCAGACAGCAGCCCTGGAAGAAGCCTGAAGTTAAGATGAAGAAAAAAAAAATGACAGAGCTTTTTCAGTGCAGCCATGGGTCTGACTCAGCTCCTGCTTCCAACTGAAACAGGTTTGGGATGACTCGAGCCCATTTTCTGTTTCATGGGTGCCCTGGGAGCCAGCAGAGAGGCACCCAGCCAGAGCTGTGGTGCTCCCAAACCCAGCTGGCACCCGGGAATCACAGCACTGTCCCCAGGCAGGGGAGGACAAGGGACAATTCCAGCACCACAGCACAGGGGATGTCCAGCAGCGTCACCTCTGCCTCTTCTCAAACTGACTCAGCAACCACAAAGACAAGCACCTGGGGATTTCATCCAGGCTCTTCTGGAGGAAGTCAAAACTGCCACAGTGCGATGGATTTTTTTTTGCACTGGCTTTGCACACTTGGAAAAACGAGTATTTTTTTTTCCTGGCCTTCACTGTCTCTGTTTCTCCACATCCCCTTCACATACTCAGAGCAACAACTGGCCCAGGATCCCACTATCATTTCATCAGGAGCAGAAGAGCATTTTTAGCACAACAGCAGCTCCAGAGGGAAGCAAAGCCACAGACCAAAGCAGGAATCCCAGATAACTCTGCCTCCCAGGGGCACCTGGGAAAGGGAGGATAAAGATACAGCCTAAGGTGCAATCTTTATTGAAATCATTAGCTGGGTATTACTTATTTCTGAAGATAAGCTCCTAAACCTCCAGCAAAGCTGGTTACGGATCCACTTACAAGCAGCATTTATGGCTCAGGTATCATGAAATATTTGCTTGTCTTATAAGAAATTAAAACTTACAAGTTGCAGGCAATTCTTGTCCCAGATCTGAACACTGTGACAGGACCAAGTAGGCTTTGCAATCTCTCTTCTCTGACCCCACAGACTTTCACTGCTGACAAAATAAACATTTTCCCTCTGTGTGCCATGGCCAGATTCCCAGCCCATTTGCAGAAAAGCAGGAGTCATGGCACACATCAGTACAGCCCAACCTCCACAAATGGGACCAAATCTCCCCATTTGAGTCCAGGTGTTCCTTCACATCCCATCAAAGGGCCACAACAGAGCCAAATGTGGCCATGAAAGCATCTGGCAAACAGCTCCTGCACTAGAGAAGAGCTAAAGGCATGAAGGAGAACTCTGCTTGAGGTGCTTTGAGCTCCCTAAGCCTCAGCTAAGCAGGCAAGAGAGCCCCTTTCCATTTGTGTACCATGGCACAGTTGACTGTGCAACCCCAAGAAATGTGTCCAAAAGAGCATCCCAGATCCTGAAAGGTGAGCCAGGCCCAGGGAACCAGCTCCCTGCTCAGCACCTCAGCATAAACCAAGAGCACCAGTTTTTGCTGCCACACCACTGAACTGGCATGAATTCCCAGCACTCCTCCCTGTCGGGGGATTTTCAAAGGTCACCAGCTCACCCCCCACTCAAGTTCACTTCACAAGTCCGTGACTAAGACAGAAAGTGAATCTAAGATATGGAATACAGAGTCCAAGAAATGACAACAGATAAAGACAGAGTTGGAGCTGAGCCTCAAGCAGGAAGCAGAGTGCAAGGACAAAGCCCTGGGGACTCTGATAAACAGGTGGCTGGGGAAACTTCCCATCTCCCAGCAAAAATGCCCCCCCTGTCCTGCAACCTGGCAAAGATTTCCAGACCGGAAAGAAGTTTTAAACAAAGAAGGGATGGAAATTGAGAAAGTGTGGCCACTCATCAGCTCCAAGCACCAGGAGAAGGGGATTGTGCCTTTCACTAGCACCAGGACCCATGAGAGAGATGCTTCTTCCCAACATCTGTGCAGCACACTGGGCAACTTCAAATTCCTTTTCCCTCTCTCTCCGGAGGACTTCCTGCCCCTTCCTTTTTTTGTCTGTCCTTCTCACACACAGGAACAGCTTTCTTTGAAGGAGCTGAGATTATTTTACTGCAGATCCCAGCAGAGCCAGCGACTGTAAGATGAGCATTCCTGGGCTCACAGGAAGAGGCAGGAGCAAGAGTTTGCTTTCAAGCATCACAAGTTCTCCCTCATGACAGCCAAGTCCCAGCTCACCATGATCAGAAAACAGCAGAGAACTCCCCATTCACCCCAGGCAATTAAAAGACTGAGGAGTTTGAACTCCAGGATTATACCTTGACCTATGACAGAAACGCTTATTAGCACAGATAAGAGGACAGTGGGGAAGGAGGTGGAATAAAATACCAAGAGTATCAAGCTGTAACTTCACGGTGGCGCTGGCAAAACCCTGACTCTCTGTGCTGGTGGTTTTTTTTTTGCCTCATGAACAAGACTTTTGATTTGCAGCGGGTACCCCCGAGCCAGACAGGCAAGCCCTGCGGCGGGGAGGGGGCAGCATCCCCACAGCAGCTCGGGACAGTCACTGCTCCCCGCTGGAGATGTGTCTCCTCCAGGCTGCCAGAACCTCTCCGTGCAGCCCCCCCGGGCTGGAGCAGGGGCTCTGGGGCCTCCTCCCCGGGCCAGAGAAACGGGCTTCGATACTCAGCGAGCACGAAGCCATCAGAAACTCCCTCGGAACCGCCTGCCGCGCGCGGGAAAAAAAAAACCCAAACAAACAGAAATAACTCAAAAAAAAACAAAAAAAAAAACCAAAACCAAAACAAAACCCACCAAGACGAGAGCAGATGTGGAAGCCGCCGTTCAACAGGTCGCTGGGCACGGCCGGCCCGGCCCGCCGGGACCCCCCAGCCGAGCAGGGGCAGCCCCGGGCACGGCCACCCTGGGGGGCTGGGGGGCCCCGCGCGGACCCCCCCCCCAAGGCCCTCCCGCCCCAGGGCCGCGGCCCGGCCCTCGCTCCCCTCACAGGTCCCCCCACCAGCCCCCCTGCCTCAGGCCCTGCAGGGCCCTGACCCCCCCGAGGCCCTTCCAGGACCCCCCCAGCCCCCCTCGCTCCCCTCCAGGACCCCCCCAGCCCCCCTCGCTCCCCTCCAGGACCCCCAGCCCCCCCACCCGGCCGGTCGCAGCTCACCCGTGCCGGCGCGGAGGCGTCTCCCCTGGCGCGGCCGCAGCACTCCGCCCCCCGCCCCGCGCGGCTCGGCTGCCCGCGCGGCCCCTCTCCGCGCGCGGCCGCCGGCAGCCGGCCCTACTTCCTCTTAAAGGGGCCGCCCGCGCGTCCCGGCGGCTCCTCCCGCGGGCGGGGCGGGGGGACGGGCCCGGCCCGTTCCGCTCTGCTCTGCTCTACCGCCTTCTCTCTCTCTGTTTTGCTTTACTTTCGCTGACTCCACTTTGCTCCGTTTCACTTGACTTTACTTCATTTTATTCTTACGGTTTTATTATATTCATTTTATTTTTTTCTTTTATTCTGTCTTTTCTTTTCCTTTCCTTTTCTTTTCTTCTCTTTTCTTTTCTTTTCTTTTATTTTCTTTTCCTCCCCTCCCCTCCCCTCCCCTCCCCTCTCCTCTCCTCTCCTCTCCTCCCTTCCTCTTCCCCTTCCCTTCCCTTCCCTTCCCTTCCCTTCCCTTCCCTTCCCTTCCCTTCCCTTCCCTTCCCTTCCCTTCCCTTCCCTTCCCTTCCCTTCCCTTCCCCTTCCCCTTCCCCTTCCCCTTCCCCTTCCCCTTCCCCTTCCCCTTCCCCTTCCCCTTCCCCTTCGCCTTCCCTTCTCTTCCCTTCCCCTTCCCCTTCCCCTTCCCCTTCTCCTTCCCTTCCCCTTCCCCTTCCCCTTCTCCTTCCCTTCCCTTCCCCTTCGCCTTCCCTTCTCTTCCCTTCCCCTTCTCCTTCCCTTCCCTTCCCCTTCCCCTTCACTTCCCTTCCCCTTCCCCTTCCCCTTCCCCCTCCCCCTCTTTCCTCCCTCTCCCCCTTCCCTCTCCTTTCTTTTCCTCTTCCTTGGTTATTTTCCCTTTCCCCAGCGCCAGGCAGAAGGGGCAGCCCCAGCCCAGGGATCCTCAGGGAGCTGCAGCCCCCACACCTCGATGGAATTAAATCCTCCCTAAAAACCAGGAGGATCCCGGCCCCAAAACCCAGCACATCACACCAGCCACGATGGAGTCGGGAGGGGTTTGACTGAGTTTTTACCACGGTGGGACGGAAGGGTGTGAAGAGGAGCCCTGAAATGGGGGGAAACGCTGAGGAATCAGCAGCAAAAATTAAATGGAAGTTGGGGGAACCCCCAGGATGGGTTGCAGGGAGCAGCTCCAGGGGAAGGGTCTGCAGCAGATCCCCACATCCATGGGCTCCCACCCGTGCCCGGGGAGCCTGGAGAAGGGTTTTGAGGAGCCATGGGCAGAAAATGAGGAACTGTTGACAGAAAATACCGTCCTCAGCCCCCATCTGGGCACCCACCCGTCTGCTGGGGGAGCCCAACCTGCTGCCGGCACCTCCCGCACCCCAAGAACCTCCTGGTTTTTCTCCTCCCAGCCCAGCTTGACTCCACCCGAGGCTGTTGGAGGGCAGGGGTGGTGGCACCACCAGGAGAAAGTCCTGCTCTTGTCCCCGGGAGAGGGGGACACTGGATCTGGAGCAGTTTGAGCTGCTCCGGTTTGACTCCAGAGCAGTTGGTCCCACGGGATCTGCACGTTCCAGTCATCAAAAGGAAGAGTGGAAAATGCAGCTGCTGGTTCAAAGGGAAAATGGCACCAAGCTCGGAGCAAGGGAAGTGCAGCCCAAGTGGCAAGTTCCTGGGAAGCCTAAAACAAAGGGAGCTGTTCCCACACCACTCCCTCGGGTCCTGCTCTCGGGGGATTTTCCTGCTCTCCCACCCCTGCCCGCACAAGGAGCTCGGTGCCTCCATCCCAGGTGCCCCCATGACCACCCTGCATCCCCAGCTCATCTCTGGCGGTTCCCAGCCCAGTCTGGGGAGCAAAGCAGCAGCTCCTTGGGATGAAGGCTCCTTGAGCCAGGCCTCCTGCTGCTCCAGGGCAGTGCAGCCTCTTCCCAGCAGCTTGGATGTTCCCACAGAGCAGCTGATCCCACTCTGTGCTCCCAAGGCAGCTGCTCCAGCAGCCTCAGAGCTGCTCCAGGGCACAGCTGCCAAGAGTTGGGCACCTCCAAGGAAGAGATGTTGCCAGGCCCAAAACTTGGCCTGAAACAGCCACCAACCCCCCGGGTGCCACTCTGTGTTCCCTGCAGGACAGTGCAGGGCACTGCTGCCTTTATGCACATGTTCCCAACATACTGACATAAGGGCTGATTTTCTTTCTGCAGTTGCTGATGGAATTTTGACACTCCAGAAATGCAGAGAGAGCAGGGTGAGAACCTGCTCAAAGCCCAAGGTTGCACAGTGCCAGCTCCACTGTCCACTCCTCTGAGGTCCTGCAGCTCCTTGAATGTTCCACTTTCACTCCAAGTGCTGCCTGGGTTGGTTTTGTTTTTTTTTTTCAGAGCAGGGGTGGTTGTTGCTGTTTCCATCCTGTCTCAGCAGATCTGTGCAGTCTCCCCCAGTTGCAGAGCCCCCTCTGGGCCAGCGTGGGATTGAGATACTGAGCTCACACTGCCCACCAAAACCAAATACCCTGGTGCCTCCTCCTGCTGCAGGAGCTTATCTACTGATAACAGGGCCAACAAGATACTGCAAACAGTGGGTTTTTCTCAGGGCAGAGCTGGTAGCTCCCGACTATGCAGCCCCAGATGATTTTCACAGGTTTTGGTCTTACTGGTAACCACTGGGAGCAAAACCAACTGTCTTGTTGCAACAGAACTGGACCTTAAGCCTCGTAACTCCTGTGTTTCCATCACAAATTTTACAGGCTGAGTGGAAGAGACAGAAGGGACCAATTTCTGCCCTTCACTTCCTAGACACCTCATTAAGACCAGAGCTCAGAGTTTCACAAGTGCTTAGATTTTAGCTGCAACTGAAATACAATAAATTAAAGCAGCTTGAACTGAGCTTGTCCTATTTTTTTCCCCCCTGTAATTTTTGTGTGACAACCCCTGCTTGCAGTGCTGCCTCCCAGAGCAGTGCTAAAACCCAATAGCCTGACCATCAGGTATCTGAAGTGTGTAGGAATCAAAGCTTTGGTGCCTGTAAAAATCAGGTCAGTTTTAAACCACCAGAGATGAAGAGCAGCTTCACTCCAGCCTCTGCTGCTCGTGTACTCGGTACCTTTGAGCTGTTTGTTGCTGCTGCCGGTGGGTACATGACAGGCACGTTGGGGACATGGGACTGGCAGGACTCCCCTGGCTGATACACACCAAGCCCCCTGCTGATAAAACCCAGCTCCCACACACAGGGGTGTTAGAAGTGATTCTCACCTCCTCTAGAGCTTCTGGAATGAGATTCCTCTTACCTCCCTCAAAGACACAAGCACTCAAAGCTGAGGTGCATAGAAACCCCAGACTGGTTTGGGTTGGAAGGGACCTTAAAGATCATCCAGTCCCACCCCCCTGCACGGGCAGGGACACCTCCCACCAGCCCAGGCTGCTCCAAGCCCCATCCAACCTGCCCTTCAACACTGCCAGGGATGGGGCAGCCACAGCTTCCCTGGGCAACCTGGGCCAGGCTCTCACCACCCTCACACTCCAGAATTCCCTCCTCAGGTCTCACCTCAATCTCCCTCTTCCAGTTTTCATCCATCCCCCCTTGTCCTCTCCCTCCCTGCCCTTGTCCCAAGTCCCTCCCCAGCTTTCCTGGAGCCCCTTCAGGCACTGGAAGCTGCTCTAAGGTCTCCCTGGAGCCTTCTCTTCTCCAGGCTGAACACCCCAACTCTCCCAGCCTGTCTCCAGAGCAGAGCTGCTCCAGCCCTTGGATCACCTCTGTGGGTCCACCCAAACTGGAAGGGGCTTATAAAAGGACTATTTACAAAGCCAAAGATTTAACTTTGTTTTGAAAGTTTATTGGATCATCTTGACACAAAATCATTACAGCAGCTTGTGGTATGTTGGTTTCTTTTATTTTTTTTTTGAAGGGAATGTTGATAGCAAATAAATCTGTGAATGTAACACGTCATACAGTTCAAAATTCTAGAATCACTGCACAGGATTCTGTAAGAGAAGACTCTACATGCTAAAGTGACAGTTTTCATCCATGAATTAAAAAAAAAATAAACAAACACTGATTGAGGAACATTATCCTTTAAGACAGTTTTAATATGTTCAGTTTCTAATACACAAACTGGCTAACCAAGGGAGGTTGACCAATACCAGTAACTACCACTCCACCAGCAGTGAAGCCTGCTGCAAACAACTCCTGCAGCACACAAGTGTGGTCAGAACATGAAGCTGGGCCTGGCAATAAAACCACAGCAGAGCCTTGTCAAAAATACCCTCATTGGGGAAGAGTGTAAAGAGCACAAGAGACATGTAAAGTACAGGACACTGACCCAAAGGAACAGATCAAGTCTTTATCCTGTTCCCTGCGTGGGGTTTTAGTTCAACTCCACCAACCACTGCTGACCCTGTGTGTGTGTGGGGGTGGAGCTGGAGAAGTGCAGAGCAACCCAACCCCCTGGGGACTCTTTTGGTAACAGCAACCAACTGCTCCTCACCTGCCTCCCAAGAGAAACCGTTCCAGTGTGATCTCAGTTTGCTGGGGATGGGAACAGCAAGAACTAGGGGGAGGGAATGGAAAGCAAGAGATTTTGGAGAACATCAATTAAGCATCTCTGGAAAGGACACACAGGCATCCCTTTCCAGCCAGTGATTCCACAAGATTTCCATAGGGCAGAATGGGTTTCACTCTGCAGACCTCCCCTTTCTGCCCTCTGAAGTCCCTGCCCCAGCCCCTCACCAAGCCCTCCCTGCTCAAGCTGCACCCACTGCTGCCAGGATGGGCCACGGGAGCCACGGGCACAAGAGGCAGCAACAGCTCTGATTTCACAGCACAGAGGGAGGGAACCTGCCAACTCTTCAGGGGCTACTCACGTGGGTGTTTCTCTAACCTGGTAGTGGTCAACCTCAGCTGGTGAGCAGAATGATAAAAGAGCAGACCCCTTTGGATTTCCAGTTTCTTGCTACACCTTCACTTTTCAGGAATGTGAAATTGAAGTGGACTCATAAAACACCACCAGCTCAAAGGGGAGAGGCAGGACAGACTCCATTTGCAGGGGTGGTCAACAGGAGCAGAGAACCAAGCAGTGACACTTCCAGGCTGTTCCATGCATTCACTCTCTACTCTTTCAGCTTTCACTAAAAGAAGGTTAAGGCTCAAGGCAACTACTATAAACAGAAACTCAAACATCCCAGTCCTCACAGGGCTCATTTGGATTAGCTCAAGGAGATGGAGGATGTTTATATGCTGATCACAATAGATCTTGAAATAATAATAATAATAAATCATATATAAAAAAAAAAAGAGGCCTTCAGGTCCAGCACCAGCCTCTGCTAGAAATATACATCAACTACAGCAGCCCTGAAGACATATTCCATGGCTAAGGATCAAGTCAACCTTCCCTGGCAACAAGCACAAGCAACAGACTCTGTGCTACTGTTGAGAAAATTCTGCTCAGTCCACCCTCCCACGCAGGTGTCAAGGTTTATGGGATCATCATGAGCTGCTGAATAAATAGCACCCCTCCCTCCCTCCCTCCTCCAGTCATGTCACCAGGATCTCTTTGGGCTAGAAAGGGTTAACACCACAGTTTGTAAAAAGTTTGGAAATCAAAAGGTAACATACAGCCTTAAAATGTCTAAACTGCAAACAATGGTGGAGTTAACTGAAAAGCACGTGCCCAGGATAGTACATGCGTACGAGGGAGAAACTTAACACTTGGGTCTGCTCATCTTTACACATTAGGTGTGTTTCTTGTAGTTGGAGTATTTTGTAAGGAATATTCAGCACTTGGACAATGTCTCTTTCATCTCATCCAACAAGTTGCTAAGCAGGGTGGAATCACTACACTTCCCATCTATGGATACAGAGTTCTCTCCCTTGGAAAGAAAAAGAAGAAAAAGAAATCTGTTAGCTTCTAAGTGGGGACAGTTTTATTCCCTGTCAAGCTCAGGGAATGGGAACAGCTGGTGGAGACTGCCCAGGAATGAAGGTGGCTGAGTTGAGTGGTCAGCTGGGGGAAGCTGTCAGTGCTGCTTCTACCCACCAGGTACATGCAGGGCACCAGAAACCCCCTGGGAAGGCACAAAGTTGGCAGCAGCAGGAGGCAAACTGCCAGATGGGCCAGATGATTCACCCTGGATGATTTAGACAGGAACATTTCCCCTTTTCTATTAAGATAGGAAAGGCTGCAGATTCAGCTTCTCCCAGGTCTTGGTCCAGGGGGGTCAATGCTCTTACCTTTTTTACCAGTAGGCAGACGTGATGGCCTTGGATAGAGCGACTGTACATGGACGCACAGGAATCAACACGTTCCACAACTACAAAGAAAGCAGGAGTTTCATTCAGTGGAACAGCCTTTAACAGAGGGTTTGCTTCATGTGAAGAGGAACTACTGCTTTGCACAGCCTCAAGGAACAATAGCTTCTACTGAGTGAGGGGAGGAGAAAGTCAGGGTTAAGATGATGTACGTGTCTGGCTCCTCCTGGCTCCTACTCGGGGTATTTCACAATCATGAGGTTACTCATCTGCCTTTTGAGCAAGCTGTGAATGTTTTGTGGCAAAAACGCTGCTCAGAACATAGATCTTCTCCCCAGGAACACTTTCAGTGAGGCAGTTACTGCACATAGCAGAGCATGATGAAATAGCCACTTGTTTTGCTTCAGCCAGCACTTGGGTTTTAATTAGCAAGTCCAAACCTGAAGAGCTGGAGCTCTCCCTTACTGCAAGGAGCACTGGGGTCAGGGGTGGGCTGGAGCTCTGAAGATCAAACACAACCTCCAGGGAACAGTTAAGCCCTGACTACCAGCAAGCTGCTCCCGTGGTACCTGCCACATGCCTTGCTTGGGCTGGAGGAAAGCCACAGGGACAGGAGCAGGGTTCATTTTGAAGAACATTGCACACTTCGAGCACACCAATGGATTACAAAGCTGGAAAAAAACCCTCCTCTCCCAAATTGATTTAATCTGGATCTCACCTGCTCCTGTCAATGTTGAAGCCATGGAGAGTTCACAGAACAGTTTGGGTTGGAAGGGACCTTAAAGATCATCCAGTTCCAACCCCCCTGCATGGGCAGGGACACCTCCCACCAGCCCAGGTTGCTCCAAGCCCCATCCAACCTGCCCTGCAACACTGCCAGGGATGGGGCAGCCACAGCTTCCCTGGGCAACCTGGGCCAGGCTCTCACCACCCTCACATTAACAGCAAGTGTTGCACTTGCCAAGAGCAGCAGAAATTTTAGAATATGATATTTTGCAGAAGGTTCTGGCACTGAGGAAGACTCACCTGAAAAATGATGATGAAAACAGATCTTTGCCAGTAGATGTTGGAAAGAAATGCTAATTCCATCTACTTTAATAGAACTCATGTGCAGATCTCCAGACTCCAGGAGCTTGGCAAAAGCATCACTGCAAAACAGGAAGGAAAGTAACCACTTGTACTGGAAATTCAAGTGTTATTTGCCACATCAGCCCCATGCAGACCTCGAGACATCTCAGGATGCAAAAGTCTAAGTACTACCAAGCTCTAGGAAAATGGAGTTACAGCAAATATGGGAACCACACTCCAGACTCCACTGGAGTACCCTATGACTTCAACCAGAGCTACTTCCACACGACCTGTGCCAACCTACAGGGCACAGAGCTCCTCCTTCAGCATCACCTGAAATCCGCTGCTGGACAGAGTTTAACAGTCAGACATGACACCAGGTAACTGAACTGCAACCAAAGCAACCCCAAGCAGCCAAAGTCACCAGCATGCTGTGTGTCTTGCAGAGATGGGCTGCAGCCAAAGCTCAGCTCCACATGGGCAGGAGAAGCCCCTTGTTGTGCCCCCTGGATGGCACTTACCTATAGCAAGGCGTCGTGATCAAGTATGAAGCGCAACTGAAGTGCAATTTGAAATCTAGTTTTTCATGGGTTGAACCTTCATCATTCTGCAACAGGTCAAAGGAAAGGAGATGAATGGGAGCCCCAGGGCAGCAAGAGGAGGCACCACCCCCACCTACCAAACAGCCACCGATGACGACTTTAAGGCTCAATTCCCTTTGATACATCCTGGCTGGGCCTGAAGGATCAGGCTGAGAACAACCATCAGGCTACAACAGAGAGACAAGGTTTGGGCTGATGCACCCACCTCAGCAGGTAAGGGACACAGCTGGAGGGACCTGGCTGCATTTCCAACTGCTCCTTGCTGAAATACACTGAGCAGACTGATTTCCAACTAACACCTGGAGATGTGGTTTCACAGTTCACTACTACCCAAGCAAAACAACTAATTAGTATCTCCCAGATTCTTTGGTACTGAATATAGGACCAGTTGACTATTTTTAAGAAACTCTTAAAATAGAGATAATGGCTGACTCAGAAATAGGCACAACTGTCTCCATTCACTTCCTTCAAGCTGTTCACACAGCTCCCTCATTAATAATTTCACTGAAATAAGATCAGAAACTCATATAGTCAACCCTTATTAAAGAGGGCCTTCAGCTTATCTCCCTCTGTTCTGGCTTTCCATCCTTATCAACTGTATCTAATTCTTATCACTATTTTTCCAGCCTTGTACCAGGGTATCAGTGTCCAACTGATCTTTGGGATAACAGATCAGAAGGAACAGACCCTGGAGGCTGCATCTCTCACAAGCTGGATGATCTCCTCTCCCAGCAGAGGCACCACTGCAGTGATTTTCTAGCTGACAATGTGGCATATGTTTCAGGCTGCATTGCTCACACGCTGCCAGGAATGATAATCTGGGACATGCTTGGGCAGAATTGGGGACAGTCTTTGCACAAGATGTCATGTAGAAAATACTTTCTCACATCACAGAATGGGCTGGTGCAGCAGAGATGAAATGATGCCTAAAAAAAGCTCTAAAGCAGTGCTTTCCACCCAAGTCAAGCTCCCTTATGCAGTTCCAAAGGAAGCAGATGCACAGAGTTAGAAGCTGCACTTACTTTGACTATAAAGGACAGTGTTCCTTTTAACTTCTGAGCCATAACAATACTCTGAAGTGTAAACACAAACTGGGCTTCATTAGAGATTCCTAGCATGAAGAGAGGAGAGGGAGAAGTCAGGTCAGAAAATGGTTTCCATATCTATGTAAGGGTTAGAATAAACTGATCAGCAGCAGCTAAGTTTTAGGTGCTGACTATTCTGGAACCAAGTTTGAAGTGTTCCATGGAGCTAGAAGAGTTATACACACAATTCCTGTTGTGAATTAACACCTCTGAAAAAGCAGCAGTGAGAACTGGCATCTGGTAGAGGTTTCTGAGTGCCTGTCACAGTGGCAATATATTTAAACTGTTTGCATAACAGAAAAATAGACATTTCCAATTAGTTTTTAGAACTCATTTGCATTCTAATGTTTATATGTTTTTCTTTTAATACAAGTCTGTGTCAGGAACTGAATTCTATAGAATTAAAAAAATATCCCACTGCTTTTTGTGGGGGATCAAAATGCACCCAGAAGCCACCAAATCCCAGAAGATTTCTGAGCTGTTTCAGTTTTCCAACTAACTCTTTGGCAAAGGAAGTGGAAACTGAAGCAGCTCAGTGATTTGACTGTACTCTGGTACCAGGTACAAAGCCAATGTCCTTCATCTGCATGTCTAATACTTCTTAAGGGCTCAGCTCCCCCTCCAAAGAAGAACACACCACAGAATGTCACTGCATATGGCCTCAGTCATCAGAACAGGGGGACAAACTTAGAATCCCAGACTGGTTTGGGTTGGAAGGGACCTTCAAGATCATCCAGTCCCACCCTCTGCATGGGCAGGGACACCTCCCACCAGCCCAGGCTGCTCCAAGCCCCATCCAACCTGCCCTTCAACACTGCCAGGGATGGGGCAGCCACAGCTTCCCTGGGCAACCTGGGCCAGGCTCTCACCACCCTCACACTCAGGAATTTCCTCCTCATGTCTCACCTCAATCTCCTTCTTCCAGTTTTAATCCATCCCCCCTTGTCCTCTCCCTTCCTGCCCTTGTCCCAAGCCCCTCCCCAGCTTTCCTGGAGCCCCTTCAGGCACTGGAAGGTGCTCTAAGGTCTCCCTGGAGCCTTCTCCAGGCTGAACAACCCCAACTCTCAGCCTGTCATGCATGAGCCTGGATCAAGAATAAATCCAGAGCAGATTCTAATAGCTCAAGAACCTATAGCTTTGTTTCATTTTAAATCTCATAGCAAACTCCTCATGAATTTGAGATTCCTGTAGTTCAAGCAGCACGTTCAAGGGTGTGCCAGCCTGCAGCCACCTGGACAAGGAACTTGGCCATTCAGACTCCCAGCCCTACATTACAGGCTTTGCTCTCTCTACACAGAACCACCCGTGTTTACAAGCCCCCCCTGCAAGGAGACTTATCCCCTCCAGTGAACTGTGTGAAAGCCCCATGAACACCCAGAGGGACACAGTCTTTCTGGATAACAGCAAGTAGCAAGAAGCTCCAACAATTCTTTCCACAGGAGGGCAGTGCAGGACTAAACACGCTCCAAGAACCCTGTGCAAAGCTGCTCATACCAGGGGGTAGCTGGAAGGGCACAGGGATCCCATCGTGTACTGATGATCCTTCAGGTCGGAGCATTTTAGTGTTGAGAGAGTCCAGGACATTTAGTTCCATACTCTTCAGAAAGCTAGTGCTTTTGTTCTCAAAGATAACAGAGACAGTAACTTGACTATCATTCTGGAGGTTTCCTTGAATATCATAGGTCTGTAAATGAAGGGAAAAAATATAAATCATAGGAAAGATTCAGAAACTTCAAATAGGAAAGGACCAGAACTGAACACAGCACAGAAAAGAGCAAATTTCAAACAGAAGGTAATTTGGTGCAGCTAGAGAATAATGAAAAGCTCCCTAGGGACCAGCTCCACAGCACTAAGTAGTGGGCAAATATCAACTTAAAAGCTTGTTAAGTGGGACACTCATAGAAAGGGAAATGGAGCTTTGTTATGTTTTTGCCTCCTGTGATTGAAACAGTTCTTCAGTTTAATGTTGTCTACATGAAGTCTGTACCAACCCCAGGGTATCCCTTCTTAAGAGAACAGAAAAAGAGAAGGTATCTGGGACTGCAAAGAACCTCACCGTTTTAATGTAGGGGTTTTCAGCGAGAAGGCGGTAACTGGACATCGGCTGGAAAACAAGAGAGAAACCAGTCACAATGTAACTAACTCCTCTGAAAAGAGCTGGCATTCTGCTCCTTCCCAAAACAGTTTAGCTCCTGCCTTTTCCCTGAGGCAAGAGCTGCCAGGGCACAGCTACTCACTGGTAGTGGTTCATCATCTAGTGTTCCGTTCTGCACTGACTCTGTCGTCTCCTCCTCGCTGGGGTGACTCTTCTTTTTGGATTTCTTTTTATCCTTTGATTTCTCTTCTTTCTCTTTCTTGTGCTTTTTCTTCTTATGCTTGGAGGATTTCTGCCAAGAAGAACAAGGAACTACAACAAACCCTTAAAGAAACCCTACATTTCCAGCCATTACCATCATAAACCCTCTATCTTCCACCTATGGACTCCCAGTCTGTGCGTCCTTCCAAATTACTCCAAATAGTTTCCTTCTCCTGCAGAAACCTGGAACAGGGTCCCCATTCCTTAAAGCCCAACAGTCATTCTGTGTTGAGTTCCAGAAAACCCTGCTCAGTTGACAATCATAGAATGGTTTGGGTTGGAAGGGACCTTAAAGATCATCCAGTCCCACCCCCTGCATGGGCAGGGACACCTCCCAGCAGCCCAGGCTGCTCCAAGCCCCATCCAACCTGCCCTTCAACACTGCCAGGGATGGGGCAGCCACAGCTTCCCTGGGCAACCTGGGCCAGGCTCTCACCACCCTCACACTCCAGAATTCCCTCCTCATGTCTCACCTCAATCTCCCTCTTCCAGTTTTCATCCATCCCCCCTTGTCCTCTCCCTCCCTGCCCTTGTCCCAAGCCCCTCCCCAGCTTTCCTGGAGCCCCTTCAGGCACTGGAAGCTGCTCTAAGGTCTCCCTGGAGCCTTCTCTTCTCCAGGCTGAACACCCCAACTCTCCCAGCCTGTCTCCAGAGCAGAGCTGCTCCAGCCCTTGGATCACCTCTGTGGCCTCCTCTGGTCTCCTTCCAGGAGCTCCATGTCCTTCCTGTGCTGGGGGCTCCAGAACTGGACACGGGGCTCCAGGGGGTGTCCCACAAGAGCCAAGGGGCAGAATCCTTTCCCTTGCCCTGCTGGCCACGTTTCAATGCCTTAACCCAAAGCAGCCTGGGCTCAGCAAAAAGCCAAATCTCTTCAACTTGGAAGCTCAGCTTTAAAACTCCCACCTGACCCTTGGCTCAAAGGACAACCAAACCTGTCACAAGGACGTGTTCAGAGCTTCTCCAGGGCCCAACATCCCACTGCTGTCTCTTTGCAGGAGATCACTATACTGAGTAAGATGCTGTTGGTAATTCCCATGTGCTTCTTTTTAAGAAATACCAGACTGTAGGAAAATATGGCTAAGGGTGTCAGCAATTTAAGTCACTTACCTTTCCTTCATCCTCCTCCTCCTCCTCTTGCTCTTCCCTTTCTTCCTTTTTTACCCCTTGAGGTTCAGCCACAACAGCAGCACCCACTTCAGGCTCACTCTGAGCAGATTAGCAGGATTATAACAAGAACAGAAGACTCAGTTGAAATAACTGATTCCCACACCAAAAGCCATCTTAGCAGTGACACACTCTTCCACACCAACTGTTGCTTCAAAAATTACATTAGACTAACAAGGTATCAAGCCTTTGGTTTCATGCTTCTGAAACACAGCAAATATGATCACCTGAGGTCAAGACATGAAAGATTTCCTCCAAGGAATCCATCCTCTTATATTCCCTGTCTCTTCCTCCACAGACTCCCACCAAAAGTCATGAGACTTTCTTTCAGCCTGTCTCTTTCATATCTGTCTGTACTGCTAGTGTCTGTGTCACACTAGGAGGTAAAATCATACAATCATATAATATTAAAACCCACCAATAACATTACAATCCACCAAGCCTGTGTCTGTTTCTATCCATTGATCTGCACAGCAGAGTGAGCTTGGAAACTCCCATTACAGTGTCTGTAAACTGGGGAGATAAAATGTCACTGCTTCCTAGCAGCAAGATGAGAGGTGAAGCCTGTTTTCCCTGCAGTGTGACAAAGCACTGTCACAGCTGAGATCCAATCACAAGAAAAAGTCTCCTGGGATGTGGTGAGATGTCTACCTGTGGCTGGGCTGTGGAAGCAGGTGGTGGAGCAGTGGAGAGCCAGAAATCCAAGTCCTCCCCCTGAAGTGCAAGAGAAAACAAAACCATTATGGTTTGTTTTGGTACCAAACAACCAATAAATACTCCAACACATGCCCCCTCCCTGGAAGGGTTCAAGGGCAGGCTGGATGGGGCTTGAAACAACCTGGGCTGGTGGGAGGTGTCCCTGCCCATGCAGGGGGTGGGATCTAGATGATCTTTAAGGTCCCTTCCAAACAAAACTGTTGCACGATTCTATGAAATCATCCATTAATTCAAAACCTTAAGTTCTCCTTGAAATAACATTGCTCCAGACTGCTCATACAGAGATGCTGGAACACTTTCAGGAGCAAATAGTTCAGGAAGTTTAGCCTGAGCCTTTAGCACACTTCCAAACCTGGAGACAAGTGACAGTAACTGCCGATCACCCTGTGTATCACAACATCTACAGGCATTCGAAGCACATCAGCTGCATCTTAAGAGAAAACCTGCATCTCCACAGAGTGGTGAACAAGAGGGATAACCAGTCTTCAGAGTAACTAACAACTAATGTCAGGTTTTATCAATGAAAGATTCTTTAGTATATGGGGACAGGATGTAGAATCCCAGCAACATAGAATGGGTTGGGTTTGAAAGGACATTCAAAACTATCCAAGTCCCACCCCCTGCATGGGCAGGGACAACCTCCCAGGTTGCTCCAAGCCCCATCCAACCTGCCCTTCAACACTGCCAGGGATGGGGCAGCCACAGCTTCCCTGGGCAACCTGGGCCAGGCTCTCACCACCCTCACACTAAGGAACAAAACCAAGCTCCAGGTATTTTGCTAAACACTTCCTAATTGTAAGAACAGAAAAAGTATCAGTAAACTCAGCTTCCAAATTAGATGTGAAGATCTGCTGTGCAGGCTGCAGTGAGCTGAACTCTGCTGACTTCTGAGGCCAAGTAAAAGTTATTTTTATTACCAGAAATCTTGAAATACCTGCTCTTATGGTTGTAAATCTTAAAGGAAATAAAGGCTGAAAACATTCAGCTGTTTGAATTGTGAAATGTGACTGTTCCTAAGCAACAACAAAACACAGCAATCAATATGGCCCACAACAGCAGTTCCTCAAATAATGCAAGTCTTGGAGAATTACCTTTTTTTCTTCTTCTTCCTCTACTACCTTTTTCTCTTTCTTCTTTCCTTTGTCTCTCTCTTTTTCTTTGTGTTTCTTTTCCTTCTTTTTGGGTTTCTTGCTCTTCTGCTCTACTAGGGGAGCTTCTGTGTCTGGTGACTTCAGGGTCTCAACGTTTCTGTGTCTCTGCACTGGCAGCTTCTCACTGTCTGCTAAGGGTCTTAAAAATAAAGAGACCATTACCCTTCTGCAAAGAGTCTCCCTGAGCTCAGATTATCTTCTGGATGTCCAAGACAAAGTATGCTTTAACAGCTGGGCCCCCAAAATCTTAAATCAGCACATACTTTTGTACCTGAAGTTTATTTCTGTAACTGCAGACACTGCCCTCATGTATTACAAGTTAATAAAAACATTTTTTGAAGGTGACTGACACCCAAGCTCTTGCTGACACCTGATCACTCTTAAAAAGTGGTAACTAGACTTGTAGGCTGAGTATCACCTACAGAAGGAGGGATACACATGGAGTTATGCCTCATTTCTGATGATCACTCCAACTGGAAGTGATTTCAAGCAAGAAATAGTTTCAATTTGGAAGTTTACACTATGAATCTGTACTCTGCCATTCCATCTTAAAAGTTGTGTTTAATTTCAGATACCTGTCTCCAAAAAGCTTGAGGAGTAGTTCAGATGTACACTGCAGCCCAAATCCAGTACTTGGGGTAAAAAAATTTAAAATAAACACCACATAAATGTCTCCATTCTTGTGAAAAACTGTCCAGAAACCAGTGGGAAGTTCACAACTTGCCTCTTTTTCTATTTCTACAGCTTTTACTTAATATTAATTTTCAGCTTGAGCAGCAAAAACACTTGTTCAGGAAGATTTCTAATGGTCTCACCTGTCTTGATTTTTTTGTTTGTATTTCATTAAGAACTGGACCTGATTTTTCACTCTGAAGCAGACACTGCAGGAGTGAGTTGGCCCCCCTCTGCACAGTAAACAGACCTCACCTTTAAGCTATTTCACATGCACCTGTGCAGGAACAGGGATTGGTGTTGAAAGTCAGTGCTGAAATACACTCACACTAATTGGAGGGTCAATTATTGCAATAGTTTCACCACCCTTCAAGTACTTCTGCTACAACCAACCAACCTGGCAAAGAAGGTCAAGCACTGAGCAAGGTGTTCTTACCTGGAATGCTTCCCTGAAACCAGACTGCGTGTGAGCGTGAACAGACATAGCAGTGCAAGCACAGAAAGAAAGAGAGAGGACAGAGACATGAGAAACCACGACAGGACAGCACACCAGCTGGTATGAGATGGAAAGAGAATGGGTGGAAACAATACAAGAGCCCACAGATGCCTCCTGGAGCACAGGATTCAGAGCCTGCTCTGCTCAGGGTTTCTACTCTGTTGAGGCTTGTCATGCAGTTACAAATTTCTCCCTGCAGATCTTATTTCCTTTACACATTTGTCCCCTGCAGACTCAGAGGAAAGTGACCAGTTCATGAAAAAAGGAAGTTTTTCAGAAACTGCTCTTTCACTTTTCAAAAGCACTGGATCACTTTTTTCCTAAGATACTAAGGGGCCAAACCCCTTCAGGTTTGAGACCTGCAGAGAATGGCACAGACTGTAAAGTTAATGACTCAGAGAGAGACAACACATGTGTACATAGAATCATGGGATGGTTTGGGTTGGAAGGGACCTTAAAGATCATCTAGATCCAACCCCCTGCATGGGCAGGGACACCTCCCACCAGCCCAGGTTGCTCCAAGCCCCATCCAACCTGCCCTTCAACACTGCCAGGGATGGGGCAGCCACAGCTTCCCTGGGCAACCTGGGCCAGGCTCTCACCACCCTCACACTCCAGAATTTCCTCCTCATGTCTCACCTCAATCTCCCCTCTTCCAGCTTTAAGATGCATTTAATACATGTGCCTGCAGTGCCTTCAAAACTTTACAGGAGGCATCCAAGGACCATAAATCAGCAGTTATAGTCAGCATGATGATTTTGTAAAACAGGAACTAAAAAAAAACAGTCTCCATGTGCAATATTGAACAGCCAACAGCTAATTCTCAGGGACTGGGGGTCTGGCACTGCAGCCTGGGGTGCCAGCACTGGCAACAGCTCCAGGAGCTGAATGGGGACCAGACTATGGGTGAAGTTATGATATGTGGTTCAGTCAATCATGTTAGAACAACATTTTAACAGTGGTAACACACTGAAATGTCCACAGGGCAATGGGGATGCTACAGACTGGCTATTACTGGTCAAATTACCACAACACAGAGCATACAGGCTTGCCATGTGTACAGGGGTTCTGAGATGAACACAGAAGGATGCAGGTCACACAGGGTCAATGCAGGTTAGATCAGGGAGATACTGGTATATCCAAAAGCTCAGACTAACTCACATCTGATCCCAGGTACACTGCCTGTCCCTTCAGACTCCATTCAGCCACAGAGAATTATTCCCCTGCCCCTCCCAACCCTTTGCTATTTATCACCTGTGCTGCAGTGAGAACCCAAGCCTGGATGATCACCTCAGGTTACATCCAAGACATGGAGGACATCTCTTCCCCTGGTGGACTGAGATGGTGCCCTTGCCTGTGGAGCCCCAGACCTGCCCTCCTGGATTCTGATTAGCAATTAAGTCAATTCACATGGAAAACTGTCACTTACTTATCCAGATCTATATCAAGTGCCTTATATGGATCATTGGGATCTTTGTCCTCTTCATCACTGGGCAAAGCATTCTGCAGAAGAGACAGAGAGACCATCCACAGAAGAACTGAACCACAGGCAACTCAAACTGAAGCTCTGCATCCCACACACCAGTTTTTTTTAGGCCTGTTAACCCTGGAGCAGGCCAGCCTGCAGGCAGGCACAAAGTTACAGGAACAATACACTTTAATGCAGCATCAAGTTACAAGATTAATTTAGAACAGAAAATCATTCTTCATAAACTGCAGGATTTGAATTGCTGCTGTTTGGTTTTGATTAAAGGAAATTTGAGGAACAAATACAGATGACATCATTAGCACGTGCACTTAATTGCTGCAAACCTGCTGACTAGACAGCAAGTTAATGTCAGTGAAGCAGCAGAGCATAATAAATGAAGTGACTATTTGGACAGAGTTACTTTATAGCAGTGATGCATATTGTTTGTTTTGCTGGGTCTTTTTAACAGTTTTGGTGGCAATTTCTGCCTTTTGTGCACAAAAAGACAATCCTTTCTCTCCCCACCAAGAACAACCTAAGACCATCTCTGGCAGTCATTTCTTCAACAGCTCTCCAAGGAATCAGAGCTCTTGAACTGCAACAGTACAGACTGGCTGGAGACACTTGGGGGAAAAAAATCTCTCCAGAAGAGCAGAGTGACAAGCCCAGTGATAAAAAACCTCAGCCCACCAACCAAAGCCACTGACCTCTGGCATCTCCTCTGTGATGATATCCACGTGGTGAGCTGGAGCAATGTCCTCCTCACTCTCCGTGTGCAGAGAGTTGTGGCGATGATGTTTCCCTCTCTTCTCCTTTTTCTGCTTTTTCTTTTTCTTGTCTTTCTCCAGTTTCTGTTTATGTCTTCGCTCTTCTTCCAGTTTCACATACTGGTCAGACATAGGCATTCCTGTGGAGGAAGCCAAACTGCTTTCAGGCTGAAGTCCACATGGACACTGATCACTGAAACATCTTAGGAGTGAACCTTGCTTCTAACTTCTCTGAATTAGAAGGCTCCACACTTCTGGGTGCTTCCCCATCATCTCCCACACAGCCCCTCCAGCAGCAGCTTTCCTACCACACTCCTCCTCTCCAAAAACAGAATCACAGAATCACTCTGGTTGGAAAAGATCACCGAGTCCAACCACAACCTAACTCCACAGGAGAGGGCTGGAGCAACTCTCCTGTGAAGACAGGCTGGGAGAGTTGGGGTGTTCAGCCTGGAGAAGAGAAGGCTCCAGGGAGACCTTAGAGCAGCTTCCAGGGCCTGAAGGGGCTCCAGGAAAGCTGGGGAGGGGCTTGGGACAAGGACAGGGAAGAAGAGGACAAGGGGGGATGGATTAAAACTGGAAGAGGGAGGTTGAGGTGAGACATGAGGAGGAAATTCTGGGGTGTGAGGGTGGTGAGAGCCTGGCCCAGGTTGCCCAGGGAAGCTGTGGCTGCCCCATCCCTGGCAGTGTTGAAGGGCAGGTTGGATGGGGCTTGGAGCAGCCTGGGCTGGTGGGAGGTGTCCCTGCCCATGCAGGGGGCGGGACTGGATGATCTTTAAGGTCCCTTCAAACCCAAACCATCCCATGATTCCACCAACTATCAACCAAAGTCCAATGCCTTAATCTTGCTCCCCAGTTCTTTTCCACATTACAAAGAGCATCTAAACATCAGTATTTTACGTAGAATTGGTGCCATTGCTGCACTAATGCTGACAACTTTCCACATTCTGAGAAAAACCTTTAAGTAAGCTTTAAATATTTGCACTTGAAACTCATCATTTACAAGGTACTGGACTTTAGCAACAGCTTCTCAGTGCTAGATCAAACCACCCTTGATATTTTAAATAAGATGTTAAAATGGTATTTCTACCATTAGACTGCACTGAATATCTCCTGATCACCTTCATCAGCCCTATAAGACATTCCAAAGGTGACTGTTCCCTACACAGACCAGAGATCACGTGTTACAGACTTGGCTGAACAATGTACCTGATGACAGAATTAATTCTAACACCCTCCTGAGAGGAACCACACTTAGACTGCAAGGTACTATTTTCAAAAACATATAAGTTAAGAAGATACATTTAATAGACTAATTCTAAAGAATAGTCCTTGACCTTAAAAACCTAAGGAGGAATTCCTATGAAGCAATTATTACTTTTCCTTAAATGAATTTCTGTAATGAATTAAGATTAGCTGGGCTTACCTGGAACTTTTAAGGGGACAGAAAGGTCTATCTGGACCACAGGAATGTGTTCCACACCTGGAGTGTCCTGGTACCGCTAGGAAAAGGAAAGTTGAGTTATATTCTGAGCACTGCCAGATACAATTCCATACAAATGGACACACTGCAAAAACATCAAGCAGCTTAACCCTCTAAGTGAAACTTTCAAAGGGCAGAAATGGAATAGCTCAGTACCAAACCCTCTGTGGTTGCAAGGTACATTTCAAAGCCAGCTTGTAACGACTATTCAAGATCCTACTTCTAGCTACAGTTTTCTAACCCTGCTACTGCCCTGGAAAGGTGTGTTGCAACTCCCTGCAGAATCTTTGGTCTGTGTTTTATTGCTAGTAACTTGCCACTCTGAAAGATAAATGTTGAGATTTAGGTTGAGGAGAATGGAGCAGTCCTTAGGATGTACAGGGAAAAGAGCAAATTCTTTCCCTGAAAAAGGTGTTTAGGAGAGACCACAACAACGGTTTTGATCCCCAAACACACTGCATGTCCCAGAGGAGCATGTTCAAGGTTGACTCTCTCTTCACTGCTCTTCATGAAGTGCCTGACAATCTGAACCCTTCCATCACCCAGAGCTGGGACAAACAACCTGCAGAGGAACCTGGGGCACAGGGAAGTGTTTTTCTGCCGCTTTTAGTGGGTCCTTGCTGAAATATAAACACTCCACTTTCCACGACAAGTTAATCCAGATTGTTTAAACTACTTCATGGGAACTGTGACCATCACCACTTCCTTATTTTTAAACTGGAGGTCCAGAGATCCACAAAAAGCTGGCTGCTCTTGTGATATTCAGTCTTTTATGAATTTCTTAACATAAATAAGACTTATCCAAATAGTTGGAGGAAGCTGCTCCAATCGACACACTACTGAGCGAGCAGAACTGCAGTGGAAATCATCAGCATGTCCCAGAGGGAAGTGCAGCTCTGACAATCAGTGACACTTCAAATGACCAGATGAGAGGCCAGCAAGATATTTTAATCCAGACTCACTCACCTTTTGTGGGGAAGGAGAGCTTTTAATATAAAATGGGTTATTTGCCTGTTCTTGTTTCCTGGCTTCCCGACGCTGAAAACAAAAGAGTGTTTGTAGTTAGAAGGTTTGTTTACAAGCAAAGAGAGAGAAAAAGGATCCAAGTGCAAAATGAAAACTCCTTGAATTTTTGGAACAAGGCAAAAAGGCTACAGCATAGTAACCTGAGCATGATAACCCAGTTTTGAGTCATAAAACATACAAGTACTTCTATTGCTATAACTAGTACTCCTTAGAACGTCCTTTCTTTGATTTTCCATTCTAGACTAGAAGGAGTAACTTCTGAATACCAGGTTTTGATGGTAATTCAAAAATTTCTACATTCATTTTTTTAAAAGAGAAGGAGGATTTTTGTCAATAAAAAGTTGGCAAAAAGATCAGAAGCAGGAAAGGGGGTATCACCACTGAGAACTGTCATGTTACAATAATCCAGAGAAGCTGCTCAAGTCCATGAGCAAAGATGCTGCTTCTTTTTCTGCTGATACAGAGCACACAGGGTAACAAAAGAACCCCAGTGAGGAGGTGTGTAAAAAACCAAACAGTTGCAGAGCTCAGCATTCATCCTCAAGACCCTGCACTTCCAAGTGAAGTTCAATGGACACCACAGTTTACAGGTCAGGTTTTGTCCCTGAGCTCAAAACTCCTACCAAGGGACAAGCTTTTATAGCATCTTGCTTCCATTTGGACAAGACAGCCAAACTAGACTTCCAAGAGAACTTTATATTGGATGGACTCCACAATGCCTAAAGAAATCCCTGAATTCAAATCCATGTACTTTGCTCACACCAAATTGTCAGACTTCTTGAGCAGAAATGAGAGCAGAGTGGCTCCCAGGCTACACAGAGAACCCACAACAGCTCCAGCTGCTTGAGTAGCACAACATTACCACTAAATTATGCAGGGAAAAGCATTTTAGAATTCACTCACTCTGGCCAGTTCCTCTTCATCTATTTCTGGCTGTCTGTGTCTGGAATGCCTTTGTTCCTCATCGTGAAAAATGGTTTTGGGCTTTTCATCTTCAGACTCACTGTCTGATGGAGGTTCATTGATCCAGGCATCAAGGTCCAGGCTGGTAAGAATTGCAGTAAACAAACAAATAGCTTGATTCAGTATCCCTGAGTAATTCAGTGTTTCTCATCATATACTTAAATAGCAATTTAAGAGCCTAAAAGTTTAAAGAAGGCTGTGGAAGAACCTTACCCCTCTGGAACTGGGACTTTCTTCTGAGCTTTAGGAGCCACAGGGTTCAGCTCACCAGCAAACAGGGCTATTACCTCCTCAGCTACTGGTATTTCTTTTATTTGTAGCTTCTGGATGTATTTTATTAGTTGCAAGATGCAAGAAGCCTAAAAACAAACGCAGAAGTCTTTTCAGAATTCATATTAATAAAGTGAACCAAAAAAAAAGCAACTGCAATGAAATTCAGAAGGTAACTTTTCTGCTCCATTAAGGGAATTAACAGAAGCAGCATAAAATGCAGGTCCAGAGCAAAGGTACAAAAATCCATGTTAATCCTGTGTTTTAGCTGTGTCCTTTTCATGTCCTTATGTGCTTGAATAATTTTTAATATTAAATGGTTTTGAGTTAAATTCTTGCAAGCAGCCTTCAGAGGTGGCATTGAAGTGAAATAAGAGCTGAAGTATCACCACCCTTCCCAGTCCTCTAGTTTCAGCCCTTCTCTGTGACTGAGCTACACAAAGTACAGAATGAAACATAGAACCATAGGGGTTGGAGGGGACCTCCAACCCCCTGCTGCAGCAGGAACACCCAGGGCAGGTCACTCAGAAAGGCATCCAGACAGGTCTGGAAAGTCTCCAGAGAAGGAGACACCACAGCCTCTCTGGGCAGCCTGTCCCAGGGCTCTGTCACCCTCACAGCAAAGAAGTTCTTCCTCATCTTGAGCTGGAACTTCCTGGGCTCCAGTTTGAATCCATTGCCCCTCGTCCTGTCCCAGGGCACAAGTGACAAGAGCTTGTCCTGCCTTCTTGCTGCCCTCATGGATTGATAGACATTCATGAGATGCCCCCTCAGGCTTCTCCTCTCCAGACTGAACAGCCCCAGGTCTCTCAGCCCTTCCTCCTCAGGCAGGTGTTCCAGTCCCTTCATCACCCTCGTGGCCTCCCTTGGACTCTCCCCAGTAGATCCCTGTCCCTCTGGAACTGGGGAGCCCAGAACTGGACACAGCACTCCAATGTACCACTCAAGGGATAACATTGCCTTAAATAAGCTGTGCCTGCCCACAGAAGATTACAGATATGCTCCAAGACAAATGAGACTCTATGATCAATTCCAAAGCAATTTTGTTCTCTTACCCTCTCCTGAACTTCTAGATCTGCACTCTGTACAAACTGAGGCAAACGTTCAATCATCAGCTGGGTGATTTCCTGAGCTGCTTCCTTTTCCCCAGCTTGTTCCTTCTGCTGCAGGATGGATGCATAGAGCTTCACCATGTTCTGCACGTAGACAGCCTGGATGTGGCCTGGGAGAGTTGTAACTTTAGGCCTCAGCATTGCTTCCAGAGTCTGGTTTGCTTCCTCCAGGTGTCTGTACAGAGTGGTCAGATGAGAGAGCAATTAAGAAATTTCAATATTTGATCAGTCTTCGTGGAGAAAAACTTTTCAAAAACCTCAGCTGCAGCACAAAGTGCTGAAGAAAGTCAGGAGGGACTACAAATTATTATGAATTTGCTCTATGCATATTTTCCCCTTCCAAATTACACTCGTAACATAGAATCAAGGAATAGTGAAAGTTGGAAGGGACCCTAAAGATCATCAAGTTCCAACCCCCTGCATGGGCAGGGACACCTCCCACCAGCCCAGGTTGCTCCAAGCCCCATCCAACCTGCCCTTCAACACTGCCAGGGATGGGGCAGCCACAGCTTCCCTGGGCAACTTCTTCCAGTGCCTTCCTGCCCCCATGGTGGAGAATTTCTTCTTGGTATCTAACCTAAATCTCTCCTCTCTCAGGCTAAAACCACTACCCCTTGTCCTATCCCTGCCCTCTCTGGTGAAGAAAGAGACACCAAACTAGATGAAAAGAGGAGAGACTCCAGTATTATGGTCTGTCCAGCTTACCAAAAGAAGAGCTAGGTAAGTAGGCGTGCATGCACACACAACCAAGAGACAAAAACATTTAGTAAAGCTAAAAGATGCTGTTGGCACAAGAACATTGACAATTTTGCAGAAGCTTTGAGCAAAAAAGATGACTTCTAATCCTCAGAATAATTAGGTTCTGCAAAAGCCTTTCAAAACAGGGAGGAGAGCAAAACCTGATTCAGTCAAACACGGTGATTGGGCATTTTCCCTATAAGTGAGGTTAGACCTTAATGAAGAAGGAGTTCCTTCAATGTCTTAAGATCTTACTGATTATACCCAGTTATGCCTTCAAGCATGAGTGGGCAGGACTGCAGAGATAAGAAAGAGACCAGATATTTCAAAGAAATTATCAGTCTAGTTTAGAAACAGCTGAGGAACCCTATGGGGTGAGGAGGCAGAAAAGCAGCAATCATGTTCTTAGCTTCAGGGTGCACATTCTGAACTATCCTTCTCTGAAAAAAAATACATTTCAGTGACCTGAATCTTTGGCTGAAAGGAGACACTGCACTGGAGTCAGGCTTTCTCCTTGCACTTACTCAGAGAACTCCCCACATATCCAAGCAGCAGCATAAAGCACCTCACAGATGCCATTTCTCTGGGTGTTGCTGGCTATGAGATGAGCATTATCCAGCAGCATGGCCATTTGGGAAACTGCAAATTTACGGATAGCTTTGACCCTGATGGCTACATCCAACATCTGAGCTGCTATGAGGTGGCCGTGCCGAGTGCCTTCCAAGCGGGTCAGCTCCACCAAGATGCTGATGTACCTGCAAAAAGTGAAAGGGATGCAATGTGATCAGCTGACAATCAGGCATGACCATTGCTGATGATCTCAAAGTTGACACATAAAAGTACTGACCATTCAAAGTTTGTGATGTACTGGTAATTGGACTGGCTACAAATATCTATGATTTTGGTCAGCAGCTCATCCCGGTACGTCGTCCCTTCTGCTTTATCCACATGGATCATCAGTTTCTTCACTATCTCCATCAAGTTCTTCTTTGATACCTGTTGAAGAGTTATTGAAGGGTTGAAACAAAACTAAGTCATTTCCCACACTGTCAAATCCTTCTAATTCCATTCAAGCAGCTGCCAGCTCTTTGACAGGCATGTGTGTTCAATCAGAACCACATATCTAGGCCCCAGTTTCAGTCACAGCTGAAAAAGAATCACAGACCTGTTTGGGTTGGAAGGGACCTTCAAGAGCATCTAGATCCTGCATAAGCAGGGACATCTCCCACTAGACCAGGTTCTCCAAGCCCCATCCAACCTGCCCTTCAACACTGCCAGGGATGGGGCAGCCACAGCTTCCCTGGGCAACCTGGGCCAGGCTCTCACCACCCTCACACTCCAGAATTTCCTCCTCATGTCTCACCTCAATCTCCCTCTTCCCTCTTCTAGTTTTAATCCATCCCCCCTTGTCCTCTCACTCCCTGCCCTGGTCCAAAGACCCTCCCCAGCTTTCCTGGAGCCTCTTCAGGCACTGGAACCTGTTTAGTTCTTTCAGTGTTGTTATTACAGCAGACTTAGCACTAGTACATGCTGTGGAAGAACCAAGAATAAGAATTACTAGCAGCAATACAGAAAACCAGGAGAAAATTAATCTACTTCTGCCAAATTACAAATTTAATAGCACACAACATTTGTTTCTAAAATAAACTAATTTAAGAGCCATTAACATCCAGCAGAAATCTAGCATTTCAAAACATAGTTATATTAACTTGCTCTGGAAACTTATTTCTCTAAATAAAGCCAAGAAAATATTCAGGTAGTATCACCAGTTGAGCACAATGCTGGGCTTTTTCTCCTAGGTTATTTTTTTATTTAAGATGTAACCAACCAGCACTTAAACCTCCAGAGCTAACAACAAACTCCAGTTCTGTTAGCAACAACCTCAAAACCACTGTCCTGTTATCCTCATCTCTTGAAGAGGACAACAGGTGTCCTTTTCACATTCTCCTCTAAAATAGGAAACTCTGAAGCAAATCTACCCTAATCCCTTTATGGTTTGGGGGTGAGGGTGCACAGACTTTTTGAGTAAAAAGCACTTTACTACCTAAATCATAACCAGCCCTTTTAGAGCTCAAATGTTGTCCCTGCAAGATCACCCCTGGGTGCACAGGACTGGTGGCATAAAGGAAAACAGAAGGAGATTCTGTACAAGTCATTAGGAGGCACAACAAAGTGGACACTGAAGGGCAAATGTGATGATCAAGCAGTTTAGAGCTGCCTTCTGCTGCTCCAGACTGTTCCCCAGGCTGCATAACCTGTGCCAACCTGAGCTGTGGTGGGCTGCAAGCTGGACTGACAGCTGGAACAGCAGAGACCTGACCCAGTGTGCCCACAGGTCACTTTACAGCTGGATGAAGGATGGAAGGAGCAGCTGAGGCTTAGGCCTTAGAAAAAACAGCCTTCTGGGTGACTTCCTCAGCACCTAAACTCAAAAACTCCTCCTGGTCTGAAGCAAAGTTTTTAAAGCCCTCTCATGCTATGCCAGATCCTTTCCTCCTCTTAGGTGCCAGAAAACCTACAGGAGTTATCACCACTAGACTGCTGGGGAGAAGGGAAGAGAAAGCTGCATGTTTTCTTTAAACATCAGCCTCCTAAAGGGTCATAGGGGCTGGAGAGGAAAGGAATCATGTAGGAACATACCATGCCATACAGGAGATCTAGAGCCCTGAGTCTGATAGACTCATCTTTGTCATCCAGACACTGGAGAATGAGATCCTTGTGAGACTGCACTGATTTAGGATGTGTTTTCAGGATTTTGGACATAGCCAACAGTCCCAGGTATTTCACTGTGAAAGACAAAATAAAACTTCTTTCCAAATATAGAAACACTGCTTTATGTTGGGCATGAAATCCTAATGCCAACTGCTCCAGTATTAATACACTCAAAAATCTGTGATGAAAAAGGGAATGTTTGAGCAACAGTGTGTCACAGATCATGGTCTTTAAATGCACAATCTCACATACAGGCACTTAATTACATGTGTATTCTTCATTACAGTCTTCTTACACCTCAAGCTTTATAATTCATTTATATAGAAGCTATGGGGTTTGAGAACAGGCATCCAAGGATGAAAACAGCTTTAAAAGGATCATTAAGTATTAAGTAGGAGTCTTGTTCTCAATGGGAAAAAATCATAAGGCACAAAAAAGGTCTGCACAAAACAGGATTTGTCACTGTTCTTTGCAGCTACTAAAGCTACAGGAAACCCTCACTACTTTCCAAGCAGCAAGTTTAGAAAAATGGAAAACCCAGAGCATGGAAAAAGAACTGTTTCAGATTTACAATACCACAGACAGCAGCAATAATTAAACCCATTTGCTTTAAAAAAGCTCTTTATAAAGAATTGCTCACTATCAAAAATGATTTCCACATTAAAAACCCCAGCAATTGTTTACAAAGTAGCAGACATGACAACACTGAACAAGCTGCTGGGAGGAACAGGTCTCTGCTCTGAGACTGCTGCACTTTCTCCCCAGGGGTTGGTTGCTAAAAGCTTCCATGAAGACAAGCAACATACTTACAGTTCTGGTCAGAATCTTCTATCAATATCCTTAACTTCTGAACACAAAGCTGGAAAAAAAAAAGACCACGTCATGGTTATAACAAGCCTTAAAAGTCTGACTTAAAATAACTTTTTGTAAAGTTGAAAGACACACAGAAGCATTCTGACCACAACCTGGGGCCTCAAGTAAGAGGGTCTTGTTGCTTTAACAGATTTCAAAACAAAAGGAAACTCTATGATCATACGGGGAGTGGAAGATGAGTAAGAATTAGAAAAACTTTAAATGAGAAGAATCTGCATTTTAGAGCAAAGGAAAGAAGATAGTTTATACAGCAAAGGCTTCAGTCTGTAGGATTCCATCTAAGTGAGATAGTTTCAGGGAGCTACTGCTTTAACTTTCAGCAGAGAACCACAATCCAGTCTCTCCATGGCACTTGGTGTCACAGAGCAGGCTAGAACAAAGGACCCCCACCAAAGCCCACCTGGATGCTGGCGCTGTGATTGGGCATCCCAGAGGACAGGGAGATCAAAACTGGAAGACACAAGCACAGATTTCAGTTGGTATTTGTGTTCTGAATGAAAGCAACAACACAGCACCTAAAGGTCAGCAGGCAGCTCAGCTCCCAGGGAAAGCTGTCAGTTTAGGTTTGTCTTTTTAGACTTTTGGGGGGGCTCTGGGAAGAGGAGAGATGTTTGTCACTGCAACTGTGGTCTCATATTCCTTAAGAGTAATAATAGCAGGGTAGGAAAGTAAGTGTAAAGGTTGGCCAGGTCAAAGCTGCTTTTCATCATCCTTTGCTCTCATCAAGGTTTGCTGTACTGATATCACACAGCAGCCAAGCCTGTAAATGCCACCAGCTACTGTACAGCTGAACCTTTCAGCGTGCACTTCCCTGCTGCAGTGAGATGCAGCACTGGCTTCCAGAGGTAACGTCATTAGATTGGAGCTTTAATCAAGCCAGAAAGAGCCTCAAGGCAAAAATCAGGTCCCATCATTGATTAGATAGGACATTTGTAAAGCTTGGGCAGAACGGAACGTCCTGGCAGAACAGGTGGGGTGATGTGTCACACAGCACGTCCCCAAAACCAGCACCAGCTCTGAGCACATCACACATGCTGACCTCAGTGACTGCCAAGCACAGTGGTGTTAATTGATGACAAAGTTCATAATGTGGTTTTTTTCCTAGGTTACAAGTTTCAGCTCTTACCTGCTATTACTGTGTTCACACATTCATATAAGAGAGACATGGCTGAGGTGCTGAAACAGAAATTAAGTATTTAAATAAAGGATAAAACTGGCACATTTTGAAGACTTGTCAGCAATACCTTGGAGCTGGATTAACACCTTCATTTACACAAGAAATTGTCAGTATTCTGTCCCAACACCTTGAAGCTAGATGAAGTAATTCTCACTTAAAAACTGCTGGGGGGAGGAAGGACTAATGTGTGTAGGTGAACAGAGAAGACAAATATCCAGCTGAGACTTTTTTAATCCAGAGTTTTCATATATTCTCTCTAGTCATCTCTGGTTTAAAATGAAGTGGAAAGCAAAGCAAATTACTGCAATTTTCATGCATGCTTTGGAGAAATTCATGCTGACAGTCAGACACCCAAAGACTTTCCCTCAAGCTATTTTCTCTCACTCAGGTTTTTCAGAAGTAGTCTGGATGTGATTATCTCTTGATAACTTGAAGCCAATATATTGAGACTCAAGAAAAAGTTCAAAATGTATCTGCAGACCTAGCTACTGACCTACCCACCAGACACTTCATCAGTCCTGAATAAAAAAAGTAACATTTGTCACACCTACCTATGGATGAGGTTGGTCAGAGGCTCAATCAGTTTCTTTCCCAGCCTAGGTTCTAATGGAGTAAGAGCACCAAACTATTTAAGAAAGAAGTGGAGACAAGAAAGTGATTTGATAGCTGCTTAAAACAGTATAAAACCATGATTTAAATTGCAGCTCCTTATCTTTAAACCAAGCTATACTAAAATACTTTTCTCTCTTTGGTTATGCTCACAAACATTTAGAAGATATTCCTGGTTTCTTTCTATTTGGATTTAATGGTAACGATACCTCCAAGCACAAAACCTATTTTTGCATCCAAGGCAATTCAATGAGAAACCCAATCCTGTAAAAAAAGAGATCCAGAATACTTGCCAGTTTTATAATTTTAATGAGAACCCAATTATTGGTTGATGATGTCATCAGCTTGAAGAAGAGTGGAGCCAGGGAAAGGTAGTTCTTGGGATTGCGTCGAGCCAGCTCACAAATAACGTTTACTGCAGCAGACTGCACACCTGGGAAAAGAAGGGGGAAACAGCAGAAATCTCATCAACACCTTAATTGCAATTGAAGCTTATGGTGCAGAACAGAAGCAGCTGAAGATTCAGACATGTGTGTCCAAGAGGAACAGTTCAGCCTCATTAGCAACCACAAGGCAGTGAACTGAACACAGGGAATGCAAAAACAATCTGAGAAAGGAATTTATGTAGCTTTGGGTATTTTTAAATATATCTGCAAGTTGGGTATCTGCTCTGGGTTTGGTATTAGAAAGGACACTGTCAGCTTCCTCCCCTCACTGTGGATAGCTTGTTTGTGGGACACAGACAACACAATAATCAATAATCCTGCCCACCATAAAGTTTCCAACACTCTTACTTCTTTAAAACGCATTATCGAGACATGGTTCATACAACACAAAAATAATGAATCCTTAAACAATCTTTCTGGATGAGTTAATTCCCTTCTAATAGCACAGCCTTTACCTTGATCTAAATTTGTAATTTTTTTAAGTCTAGATAGACTGGGGTTTCTAGTAGAGAAAGAGTCCTTTTCTCCATGGAGCATCATAAGCATTTTCTTCCCCTCTTTGCAGGTGAGAAGTTTGTGTCTTTTTGCTTTCTTTAGCAACACTGTCCCTGGAAGACTCATCTCCCATGCCCATATCAAATTAGTTTAGTAGATGGAACTAAACTGCTCCCTCTAAACACCCATGCAGATGAACTGGAGATCAGAGAACTGCATCATGCAAAGGATTCTTGAGACAAGCAGGCAGCATTTTGGTGCAGTGAGGGAATTCCCAGCACCTTCTGGGAAGACTGAGCAGAGGGTGAACACAACCCAGAGCAATTGCAGATTTCCTGTGCTGCAGCTGAACTGCACTGACCCAGCACTGAAGGGCCAACCAGCAGTCTGGCCTCAAAGTTTAAATTTAAAAACTAAAGTAGTAAGGGATGTGAAATTCTGATGATGTACATCCAGTGCAAGCCAATAGCTGCAGCTTTGTGAAAGAGCCCAGGAAACCACAAAACCTCCAGCTCTGACAATCAACCGAAATATTTTCAATAGTCAAGTTAAACAAGCAACAAACCAGAAAGCCTTAATTAGCTTTGTCCCACTAAGATTTAATCCACGGATGTAGCTGCAGTAGCTTTGGGTTTATAGTAAGAAATGGGTATTAAAAAGAATGTATTTTTAATATGGCAACATCTGTCCAAACTCTCACATGCTCATCGACCTGCGAAACAGGCAACTCATTCCTCAAAAGAGCACTACAGCATTTCTCACGTGCTCTTCTCTCCACAAGCTCTAACATGCTTTCTGACCTAGTCTAATGTCTGCTCCAAAATGTTTAATACCTTGACATTCTGCAATTTACTAAAATCCACTCACCAGGATCTGGATCTTCAAGTTTCTCTTTAAGGCGAGGAAAGGCAGGACGGAGGGACTCGGGGTACTTCAAAAAAACTTTGTACATGATTAACACTGCCTTCTTTCTGATGTAAGGCTTTGTGTGAGACATCTGGAAATCAAACAATTGCAATCAGGCTCTGAGCAGATGTTTCCAGAGTTGTTCTCAAGGTCACAGAATCACTGAGGCTGGAAAAGACCTCTGAGATCAAGTCCAACCTATGACCTGACACCACCACATCTCCAGTCCACGGCACTAAGTGCCACATCACCCTTTCCTTGAACATATCCAGGGATGCTGACTCCACCACTTCCTTGGGCAGTCCATTCCAATGTCTGATCACCTTTTCTGTGAGGAAGTGCTTCCTAATGTCCAACTTAAACCTCCCCTGGTGCAGCTTCAGGCCAGACCCTCTCATCTGGGAGAAGAGCCTGACCCCCACCTGACCAAAATCTCCCTTCAGGTAGTTGTAGAGAGTGAGAAGGTTCCCTTTGAGTCTCCTCTTCTTCAAGTTAAACCCCAGCTCCCTCAGCCTCTCCTCATCAGCTTTTCCCTCTAGTCCCCCCTCCACCATCATTGTTGCTCTCCTCTGGACCTGCTCCAGCACCTCAAGATCTTCTTTGAAGTGAAGGGCCCAGAACTGGACACAGTCCAGGGGGAGAATCACATCCCTAGTTCTGCTGGTCATGTTATTCCTGATACAAGCCAGGATGCCATTGGCCTTCTGGGCCACTTGGGCACACTGCTGGCTCATGTTTAACCAGTTGTCAACCAGTACTCCCAGATCCCTCCCTGCTGGGCAGCTCTCCAGCCCATCTTCCCCCAGACTGTAGCACTGCAGAGAGTTATTGTGGCCAAACTCATGTCCACACCACTGCCTCAGTACTTCTCCCCTACTTTTGGAAAACTCAGCAAAATACTGCCCTTTATCACCAAAACGAACAAATATTCAGGGTAATCCTCTTAACCTAACTCAAGTCTACAAAGGCTCCCCAAAAACCCAACAAGAACATGCAATAGTACTAAATTTATTAAATATTTACCAAATCGGAACAATCTAAAATGCTGTCAATACAGGAAAAAAAGTTAATTCAATCTTATCAACCCACCAGTGTCATGATGTCATTTGCCAAGTCCCTGGCAAGATCTGGAGTAACAAAACAGGACAAGCCAGTCAGTGCAACTCCAGTATCATACTGGTTAGGGCTACTCAGATCCTGAAAAAGGAAAAACAGGCTCAAAAATTTAAGATCACACAAGACGTTGAGGAACAATTTTCTCAGACTAGTTTTATTCACTCAAGAGATAGGAGGCAGCCTTTCCACCTCATGGGGATATTTCTATCAACTGTTAACAAGAGTGTGTCCAACACTTGCTAAAATGCAGGTAGCTTGAGGTTTAATAATGGGCATGAGGAATCATAATTAAGCAATAGATGGATGACTGCAACACAAAAGCAGTGAGAGAAATCACACCTCAGTGGTACTTTGGGAATGGCAAATAATTAAAAAACTCATTACATGACCACAAACATGTTTAAAGTCCTAAAAAGCTGGTATTAAATACTAACCCTGCTAAGTCAAAACCCAATTGTCATCAGCTTCCACGGGAAGAGGCCCTGCTGTTGAGTGCTTAACAGTGTCCTAGCTTCATCTAGCAAAGAAATGAGATTCCTTTCCTTTCAAGATGCTGGTAGCACCACAAGTTTCAGTCTATAACACAAACTAGAATGTAAAATACATTTGCCAAGTTTCTCTGGCTTTATCTGTAGTCTGTATCATAGGGTCATTTTGGTTGGGAAAGACCTGCAAGATTATCAAGTCCAACCATTATCCCAGCCCTGCCAAGGCCACCACTGCCCCATGTCCCTCAGCACCACATCTACAGAGCTTTGAAATCCTACCAGGGATGGGGACTCCACCCCTGCCCTGGGCAGCCTGGGCCAGGGCCTGACAACCCTTTTTATGAAGAAATTGTTCCCAAGATCCAACCTAAACCTCTCCTGGCACAACCTGAGGCCATTTCCTCTTGTCCTATCACTTGCTCCTTGGGAGAAGAAAGAAACTGAGCCTCACCTTTCCTACAACCTCCTCTCAGGCAGTTGCAGAGCCAGCAGGTCTCCCCTCAGCCTCCTTTTCTCCAGGCTGAACCCCCAGCTCCCTCAGCTGCTCCTCCTAAGACCTGTGCTTGGGTGCATCCTACACAGTCTTTTAGTTTTTTTCTAAGCTTCAGACTCTTAAGATCTGAGTATGTTCAAGTATAGATTATAAAACCAGACCTCACTGACTACAGAACATCACAGGATCAATCCTTGACTGCAATGATTACAAAGAACATGAAGTCCACAGAGCTTTCCCACATCACATGAACTGCTGGGATCCATCCTCCAGATCCACATGTTCCTGGAGGCTGCTTTAGGAGAGCTAATCACAGCCAGGCCTGCAGGGTTCTGTGCCATCTGCATCTTATTTTAAATCCTTCTGCAGGTGGTAGGGAATCAGATTCTATTTGAAAAATAATGAAGTATGCTTCTTAAGGAGCCACAAAACTTTAGAACTCAGTCTGGCTTTAATGTGTTCTGAGAAATTACAATCCTTTAAAATACAAACTTGTTAGATCTGTGAAACATGAAAAGGTGTAAGATACTTTTAAGTAAAAAAATCAGGCACAAAAAGGAAGGAGTAATCCAGTGAGTGTCTGAAATTCAGTGTAATAAAGTCTCAGTAATAAAAATGGATGGACATAATTTTTAAAAAGCACTTGGCAGAGCAGAACAGGTTAAAAGGCAAAGGGAAAGGCACTAGTTCTTTACAAAAGATACTGGATAACATCCCACCTACCTTTTTTAAGCAAGTAAAAAACATTTTAGCTACTTAAGATAGTAAAAATGTAGACACATCTTATACTGGATCAGTCACATTTTAAAGCAGTGATATTAAAAAAAAAATTAAGCCCAAGAGCTTTAAAAATGTATCTGTAATCTGAAGAATGGGAAAGTAATTCAAGTAACAAAGCTCTGTGAAAATTAATAAAACACATCAGTACATTAATATAAATGTACATATTCTTCTCATTTTTACACACAATTATACCAAAGAAGTCAAAAGCCTGATCTCTTACTACCAGAAGAAAACAGACCCTCACAAAGAGAAATTCTGTGGAGCCAGGTGACTGCTCATTTTAATTTAGGAGATTTTTCTTACACAATGACCTTCTTATAAAGGCTGCCTAAGAGACTAGTCATATTAACAAAGGTTATTGCTGTGACCAGTCACTGTGATGAGTAAGCACAGAGAGCTAGAATGAGACAGCACAAGGGAAGCCTATAAACAGCTTCTAAGTATTTTATTAATCCTTCAGCTTGTGGAATGACAGTAGACTGCAAACCAAGTAAAGAGAATTCTACTTAAACACCTGTATATTCCTAAAAGAGGAACAGTACAGGTGTGTGAATACAAGCAGGGAGACTCTGCAAGCAAAAAAATGTAAGAACTGAAGTAAAAAGTTTACCTTTCGGATCTGATTAGTAGTCAACATAATTACATCAGTCCCTTCATGAAAGCACTGAGAGGCAGCTAGGTAACCAATTCTCTGTGAAAAAGGAAGAAAACAAGTGTTTTAAAAATAAGTTTAGGCAATGTTTAGATGAACAACAACTGGTAGCTTCATAAGCAATATTAAGAAGATTAATGATTAGGAAGGAGGCTTGTTTAACAGCAGAGGCATGAGAGGACTCTCTAGGAAAGGGCATTTATACCAAGAATAATCTCAGACAAGTGACATCTCTAGTGATAATTAATACATCTTAAGGATAATAAAACTAGCTTCACCTTCTCTACTTTGTTAAAACATACAGGTTCAATGACCAATAAAGTAGATTGGTCAGTAGAAGAAATGGAGAATATGATATTTCTTTTGTCTGTGTTGACTTCTGACTTTCAGGTACTAAAGCCCAATTTGGAAACCATTCCTTAAGAAGTAACATTCCACCCTGTTTGGTGAAAAAGGTCTGCAACACAGACCATGAACCAAACCTTTCTAGAAAAACTATAAAGCTATTACAAAAGACAATATGCCTGCTACTAGCAGTCTTCACATAAAAACACCCTGTTTTTCACACAAGATACTTGACACCTATTGTCAAGCATCTGGTAGAAAAAGCCTAACCTAGCAGGTTAAGTATTATCTATTTACTAGAAACAAATACAGTTTAATTTCTTTCTATATTGAAGAAAGCAAAGCAAATGATGTAGCAATGTATTAATTAAATACAGCAGTGGAAGAGATTGGCTGGTGCAGCTGTAGTGACACAAAGAACTCACTTTGAATGTAAACTTCGATGCACTCATGACTTCAATAATATTGAAAGCAGCCCAACTGATGTCATAGCCCAGCATCTGTAACTGTGAGCAGAGAAGCCAAGATAACATACTGAAATAAGAGACTCAGTAAGTCAAGATACTTCCCCAAAGTGAAGATGTAACAACAGCCCAAACAATACTATAAGACACCTCAATTTCATGAGTAGTGTTACATTCTACACTGCTGGCAGGAAGGGAACAAGTCTCCAAGTTTCACCAGAAGCAAGTTTTAAACAGTTTGTATTAATTCCAGGTAATACATAGGCAATTCTACAAGCATTATAGTGAAGGGGCTTTTCCCCCCTCTGTATTTTTTTTTATAAACCAGAACACACACACACAAATAATTCTTCAAGGGTATATCCCTCCTCTCCTCAGCAAAGGACTGCACAAAGAGAAACAAACACCAGTTTCGAGTGCTCATGCAACTATGTGCTAAGAAACAATCCAGCTGAAAACAATTTGGTTTTAATTGGATTAGTTTTAAATCAGATTAGCTCCCTAACTTATCTCAGTAAAATAAAATTGTACCAATACCAGTGCCAGCACAAAGCACAGAGTGAGAATAGGCAGCCTCTGATGTCAGACACACATGGGAGCATTTTGCAGCCTGCACTGACAACAGCCTGGGAACCTGCAGTCTCAGAAAATCAGGCACCCAGGCATTCAGGCTAGCTCCTGGTCAGCAAGAAAGAATAAAAATAAAGATGTGATTCCATCCTATCCCAGCCAGGCACTTACATATGTAAGTTTGCAGACTGCATTTGCTTTCACTGCAATGTTATCCTGCTTCAGTTCCTGCTTGATCTCATCGATGCACTGGGAGATGTATTTTGCCTGAGGAAAACAAACAAAAATTCATGCTCATTTATCTGTTTTGTAGATTTCCAAGGGAGAAGCAGCAGAACTTGTCATTTGAAAGCACCAGGTCTCACAAACACACACACTATTTAGGTAAGCACATTATTCTGACAGAACTACTAATTAATAAGAAATGTCACAACTCTATTACAAAACCCAGGGTACACAGAGATGTCTCTTCAGTGGTTTCCTTTCTTCCCAGTCTCCCAGGCAATTTCATTGTTCAGTTCAGAGCTCTATTTTCTCAAAGATTTGTGGAAAAAAGGTGTTCAATGGAGAAGGTGTACCTTGTGGTCTGCAGAAACCCCGAGTCCCACCGTTCCTAGAACACACACTAATCACTTACCTCAACGGGAGGTCAGAGATCACCCGTTCATTATGTGTCTAGAAACAAAACTATGTCAAACACTAACTAGAGCCCATAAATTCAAGGTGACTGATTAAAATACTAGGAGTTACTCTGCTTTTGGGCATGATGTAGAGAGACAGATGTGCACCCACAACCATCCTCATGGAGGGACACAGCCCAAGCCTCCTATGGGTACAGGTACTGCTGCTGTCACCTCAGCCATGACAAGGACACCCTCTCCCTGGTTCACCACTTGGACAAGCAAGTTTGTCACTCACATATCTTTATATGCAACAGTTATTTGTAGGAATTCCTCACTAATTCAGAGAGCCAAATGTCACAATATTTACATTTAAATATTGGCCCTTCATTACTTTCCAAACAATCACGTCTGTGCTTGTGGGAGGGATGTGGCAAATGCATGATTTAAAAATATCTGTACAGGTTTTATTTTAGGAGTGGGTTTAGCTCCGAGATTCCTTCAGTTCCCAATTATGATTTAAGCACTGAAGAAATCTGCTACAGAGATCATGGAAGTTTAAAAGCAGAGAAATTCTCTCTCCTTAGAAAGCCACACACACACCAGAGCATTTAACATTCAATATAACAACATCAGCTGCCAGAGGATCCAGGTCAGAAGCAGATTACCTAGTTCCAAAGTAAAATCCTGCCTGGATACCATTACCTTCCAGCAAAAAGATACTTCCAACACAGAATTCTCCTGGCCTGCTCTTTACATTTCTTCCCTTTACATTAAATTGTGTATTACCCCTACCATTTGTGGGTATTTTACAATGTTCTAGAGTGATACTCAGGCTTCAAGTCATAAAGGTTTGCTGCTAGAAGCAGAGAGTGTTATTTTTAATAAATAGCAGGTGACAATATAAAGCAATGGGGTAAGGTCTGTAATGCCCAGAGACACTGCAGTGACCAAGGTGAGGAAAGGCAGCAACTGAATTTTAATGCAGGGACTTCATATTCCAAGCAGCAGTCATGTAACAAAAATTTACACACATTTAAAATCTAGTGATACCAGAATTCAAATCCACCATCAGGGCACACAGTGAATGTGCGTAATTCAGAGGAGAAGCAGCTTCACTGGTTTAACAGCTTCCAGAGAAGCAGAATAATTTATCTGGCTTTTCTCCCAAACCTCACACTTGCAGGGGGGGTAAAAGCCAACTCCATGGCACAGGTAAGCTCAGGTGGATCCACACGTGTGATTCTGAGAGTTTTAGTTAAAAGTCTCTGTAGACCTTCCCAGAGCTCGTGGCTGACCTGCTCCTGCAGCCTACCAGGGTCTCTCAAACAGCAGCCCCACTCTCCAGCATAACCTAACCCAGAAGGTCTGATGAAATAAAGCTGGCAACTGAATTTACTTGAAGAGATTTAAGATATTCTTAAATACCTGCATTTTGGGTAGAAATACTATCTCTGCAGCAGGAATTACACGTTAAGGGAAGACATGCTGACCACCAAACAAGCCTCTTCTCTACAGAGGTACCCATCTGTCCTGCTGGATGTGGCCAGTGGATTGCATCTGCCAAAACTGGAGATGGCATTGCCCCCAAACGGGACCCTGTGAAGGGTCCAGGTGAATTCTCCAGGAAGCAGAATATTTGGGATTCTAAATTGTCACCTGAGAGTGATTCAGGTCCAGACAACTCACATGGGAAGTTTAAACTCTTAACCTTCTGATAGAAGAAAATACACACTCAATCAGAAATGCTGAAAGAATGACCTACACAACATGCTACTGATCTACACCTACATTGTACCTGGCCTTGAATATTTCATGCCCACATAAGAGCACACTGGAGCAGTGTCACAGAATCCTTCACATGTGTATCTCATTGCCACATTCTCCTCAGTGCAGAACATTAACATGCAGGTTCTCAGTCTTTATGTCCATAACCCGAAAGTATTATTGTCATTTTCTATAAACATTAGCCTAAGCTTCCTGAAAACCCCCTGGAAATTGAAAGTAAACCATTGTGTGGCCAGGAGGGGCCAAACACAGAGTACAGAAAAAGCCCAATCACGTACAGGTGGGCACAGCTGAATACAAGCTCCCAGGTCACTGGCCACACTTGGTGGCCCCAGCAGCCAGCAAGCAAACCCATCTAGCAGTTCATCTAAGATAATGAGCAACCTTTGGAAAGTATATTACAGAACACAGAATGAGATATGAAACTAAAATAAGGGATTTTGCAGAGCAGAAAGAAGTCCTTCCGAAACAGCTGTACTTCAAATCCTAGAAGACTACAAGGAATGAAAGACCCTATATATAGAAAGCTTTAAAGGATCAGCAGGTATTAACTTTTTGTTAATCTCTTGTGGAGTTTTTCTGTCATGAATGAGCAGTATGAAGAAAACTGATCTATTTAGACCCCAACCACAACACCCTAGGTTTGCCATCACATTTAACATCTCCATAAATACGAAGCAGGATGCACACATGGATCTTTGGTGAAGCTCTTCCCTGGTCTCTGAGCAGTGGACCTGCTGCCTCTGCAAAGCACAGGAGCACAGGAGGCTGCACCAAGTGTTTTCAGACTGGCAGATACCCTCAGGCCCCACAGTCCACCCTGCAAGCTGTTCAATTCAGACAGCCAAGCCTGACAGTGACAGGGAGACCAACCACTTGATGCAATGGAGAAAAAAATGAGAGTCACTCAGCAAGGCCTAAATGTTGGCAGGAAAATAAACAACCCACGTACACACTGCAATGGGACAAAGTCTGGATACTTTTCCCAACATGATGCATTTATAGTTTTTCCATGAATTCTTCTAACATAGTCATCTCCTGGTGTGGTAATTAAAAATAAGTACTTCCCAGGATGTAACTGGACGAGTTTTCCCCTAAATGCTTTTGAGATCTCATGAAGAAAGGAAAGCAAAGGGAAAATATTTCAGAGCTCATTATGCTCACAGTATTGATTCTAACATCAATATACATCTTAAGTATTAATTCCTTACTAATCCTGTGACAGTCTTATTTGAAGTTTCCCTGGGGATACTACTCAATTGCTCACACATTTTCACCAGTCAACCAAGGAGCACTTCTAAGTCATAATATTTATAGACCTTTGGACATTGCCAGCCAGACTGCCTTGAGTAAGGAAGGCGATTACAAGGCAGCCTTTCATTCCTGGTGTAGTGGAGAACAAGCAGAGCCATTAAGGAAAAGAACACCCTGAGAATGGTGGTGATCCCAGCAAAGCTGCAAGTCTGCAGTCAGAAGCTGAAGGGCACCTGGTAACACAAGGGGAAAAAGCTGAGAGCAGCTCTTTTATTCCTCCTATGCTGCCAAGGGGGAAAAGAGCCTTTCCCAGTGGAAAAGGCTCTTTAATGAAATGCTATAGCAACCACTTGGGTGATTATTTTCTCTCACATACTCCTCAGGAGGAGGAAGATTTCAGAAGCACACTCAGAGCAGGGCAGCTAAAGCCCAAGGAAAACATGCAGAGGTCAGCAGAAATTACTCCAAGCTGTGAATACAGCCCCAAATTGTAACTCCTGTTTCTTCATGAATTCCACCAAACAGATGCAGTAAGCATTTTTATATCCATGACCAAAATACACAAGCTAATTTTAAAAAGAAGCCCAAATTCCTCAGGAATTCCAAGACCTCACCCAGAAAATATGAGCATTTAAACTAGTGCAAGTGGCTAAAACAAGAATGAAGGTATCACAAGTCAAAGACACAATCCCTCTGAAACAGAGGGAAGCAGGAAAGGAAAAGTGGGTCATGGGAAGAAGCCCAAATGTCTGGTTTTAGGATTTTTTCCTTTCCCAAGCCATGTTTTTTGAATTAACTTGGCAAAAACATTAGAATTTCATTTATTCCAAGCTCCAGCCAAGACAGAATTTGGGGTTTGCTGACAATATCTGAGAGGTTCACAAAAGACTAGTATTTTTTTCAACCAATATGTGAATGAAGTTGAAAAATCACCTAACTGAAAAACAGCTACATTCCTAGGAAATGTAAGTCTCTTGTGAAGTACTTTTGTTGGCTGATGAGACACTGTCAGAATGGCTACTGCTGCAGCTTCCATACTTCTGCTTTACATTAAATTTAATCATGAAAGCTGTTTATTTGAAATAGTCTGAAAGGAGTTGTGCTCTTATTTCAACCATATACCAATTTTTCAACATCAAAAGGCAGCAAACCCTGTTCTTATCACTTAGGGTTACAGTCCAACAAACCAAATATGCAGCAGAATCATAGAATCATGGGAGGCTTGGGTTGGAAGGGACTTTTAAAGAACATCCACTCCCAACCCCCTGCATGGGCAGGGACACCTCCTACCAGCCCAGGTTGCTCCAAGCCCCATCCAACCTGCCCTTCAACACCGCCAGGGATGGGGCAGCCACAGCTTCCCTGGGCAACCTGGGCCAGGCTCTCACTCCAGAATTCCCTCCTCATGTCCAACCTCAATCTACCTCTTCCAGTTTTCATCCATCCACCCTTGCCCTCTCCCTCCCTGCCCTTGTCCCAAGCCCCTCCCCAGCTTTCCTGGAGCCCCTTCAGGCACTGGAAGGTGCTCTAAGGTCTCCCTGGAGCCTTCTCTTCTCCAGGCTGAACACCCCAACTCTCCCAACCTGTCTTCAGAGCAGAGCTGCTCCAGCCCTTGGGTCATTGAATCCTCCACCAAAGTTCCCATCAGGATCCAGCCTCAATCCACCAGATCTGCTGCAGTTGATTTGAGATTCAAACCTCTCACTCACTGCAACAGCAAAGTGCTTCCCACCAGATGAAGTAGTAAAATCTCACTGAATATTCAACTCCACTTCTCTGGCACTTTCAGGGTTAAACACTGTTTTAAGGAAAGGATTATTAAGGGCAAATGCCAAAAGGAGCAAAATATGATTTGATATAAATGTATAGCTACAGCATCATGAAACAGAAGTTTGGAGTAAGTATAACACCAAAATAAATAACTGAATAAAGGACAAAATATGACATTTGTTTTAAGCATTGTAGGATTCCTCTTTCTTTTGTACCACTTGGAGACACATGCTTGCTATTAAACTGCATGAAATCACGTTGAGCACAAGCACATGATGATCACAGAATCACAGCCTCAAAGAATGGTTTGGGTGGGAAGGGACCTTTAAAGGTCACCTAGTCCAACCCCCGGCAGAGAGCAGGGACATCTTCAACTAGATGAGGCTGCTCAGAGCCCCATCCAACCTGACCTTGAACACATTCAGGGAAAGATCTACCACCTCTCTGGGCAACCTGTGCCAGTGTTTCACCACCCCCATACTAAAAAATGGCTTCCTTATATCTAGTTTAAATCTCCCCTCTTTTAGTTTAAAACCATCACCCCTTGTCCTATCCCTAAAGGCCCTGCTTAAAAGTTTCTTCCTATGTGACCATCTCACATGAAAGATGTCCACTGCTCCAATTTCCAAAAAAACAGCAACAACTGCTTTTTGTGCCAACAATCTTAAGAAATACTACCTGTGAGGTACAAGCCATGGGACGTGACCATAATACTTAAGACAAAAGGCAGTTCCACCTCTGACACCTTGGAGAGATGAAGCAACTTTAGAATTTGTGCTTCAAGATCCTCCTACGAGCACAGCACAGATCAGCTGCCACTTCCTAACTGGGCAAGAAGACTGGGATGAAATATGCATCACTTACCAGTCTTCTAGAAAACCCCTCCAAAGCACCAATTAATGTCAACAAACACCACTGAACTTGTCAAATCAAATTTATACACTCATAATTGACAACAGCACCTAAACCACATGCATCGTACCATGACAGCACAGAATAAATCAACTGAAGTAACAGAGAAGAGCATGAAAAAGCAAAATGTGCTGCTTTCCACTCACTTGGACACAGCCCTAGAGATAAGAATATTGTACATTCCCTTCTACGCCTGGGGAGGGCTTTTTGGTGGGCATGGAGTGGCAGGAAAAAGAGGAATGGATTTAGGGTTATGTTAGGGAATGGAAGAAGGGAGAGTTATGAGGAAGAAATTCTTCCCTGTGAGGGTGGGGAGACCCTGGCCCAGGTTGCCCAGGGAAGCTGTGGCTGCCCCATCCCTGGCAGTGTTGAAGGGCAGGTTGGATGGGGCTTGGAGCAACCTGGGTTGGTGGGAGGTGTCCCTGCCCATGCAGGGGGTTGGGACTAGATTAATCTTTAAGGTCCCTCCCAACCCAAACCATCCCATGATTCCATCATTCTGTCATACATAACTAAAAATATTATTTATATACCGTAGAAAAAGCTATCTGAGATTAGTAACTCGATCCTTAAGACTACACCACAGCTGAAGAGAGAAAGAATTCCAAAGCACATGCTATCTCACAACTAACTTCACCAATACTATAAACCAGTAAGCATGTAACAGAATATAAGCCATAACTGAGAAACTGCACAGCATTCATTTAAGCAGGTTTGCATCATTCAAAATAAACTGGTGCAGAGGGGAGTCTGAGGCAATGAAGAGCTCAGAAAACATGGAACAACTTGAAAGGCATTTTGAAAAAGCCACACTTATCTTTCACTCAGCTGTTGATAATAGCATTGCTATATGGGTTGTAACATCTTGGTTTGCCTTTGCAACCTTGCTTTCCAGGGATTTATTTATTCACTCATCTTGCAGGTAGCCTTAAGATCCCAGACCCATCAGTGACAAACACTGGAGGTATGAAGGTGAAACGTTCCTGCATTTCATTTGCAGCAGTCTTCTCCTATATTATTTATTAGAAACATGATGCATTATCCACTACCCCCTTGTCTATTACAACCAAAGTGAGAAGCAAGACTCCTGGGCCAAACAACCCTGATAGAGGAATGTGAAAAGTCAATTTACACTTTTTTTAACCTACTGAAATTTGGCATGGTCCACCCATCTATCCTAAACTGATTCATAAACCAGTAAAAACCTTTGACTCCTATTTTAAAATCCAGAGAGATGCTAAACAAGTACTGTACAACTACGAGTCTCAGAGCAGACACTAATCAACTCCAAAGAAAGCACCATAGCACCCTAAGGCACTGCAGAAAAACACGTGATCTTCTGAACAGGTATGTAACAGAGAAGGATTTTCTTTCAGAAAAGGAACAAATGCAGCTGCTTTTACAAAGTGACTCCAAGCAAGACCAAGAGGGTGATGCTGCCCCAGACACGCTGAGCGCTGCAGCACCAGCAGCGCCTCCCCAAGCAATGGTGTGTTCCTGCAGTGCCCTCTGGACAAGAGGCTTTTCAAGCAATTTACCCAAAGACAAATGAAGTATTTCACACACCAAGAGCACCTGTGCACAGTCACACAAGCAGTGCCGGATTCCCAGGCAGGCCAGGCTGAAACGCCAACAATGAAGTGGGTATTAAATAGCAAAACCCAAACAAAACCACCCCAGCACAAATCAGCAAGGTTCTAGAAATGTCCCTTAATATCTCTCCAGCCTGATCAGTCCTTTAATATAAATACAGCTCCACACTGATCACAGTATTTGTTAATTTAATTGCACAGCAATTAAAAAATCCTCAGAGGCCTGTGCTGTCTAAATCATATTGGAGCAGACAACTTTTAAGACCAGAGAGACGTGTCAGACAAAGCGCCTGTCCCTGCAAACACAAGATGAACACAGATTTTTATTTTTATATTACTAGGCAAAAAGCTATGCAAGAAATTTTACAGTAGATTGTTCAATGTGCTATTTCCAGGCATATTTCTGTGTATATTTTCAGGCTTTGATAAAAGTAGACCTCATTACAAGCATGAGTTTTGTTGTATGTATAGTAACTAGTCACCTCCCTCTAAGGAGCTAAAGTAGCTATTGTTTGTGAGTCTCAATTGACTGGAACTAGTTCAAAGAGAAACAGCATAAAAAGAAGATGCTTATATATAGTATTAATACATCATTAAATGTAACACCAAAAATATTACAAAGACAATAATGCCAGCTGTGAGTACTTCTCAGTTTTGGAAAAGTAAGAAAGTCAATCAAGGAAAAGGTGGTTCACGGCCATTGCTGATTTCTTCAACTCTGTACAAATATTTGTGTAATTAAAGTAAATTTGTTCACCTACTCCCTGCTGTACAATCATATCACTTGCTCTAAACAAACCCAACACTCCTCAGGGCTGAAGCTTAGTCGCACCTCTATAGGATAGCTGGAAGTGCTACATTTTATGCAGCCTGAATTACAGGCTGCCCTGTGAGATTGTGGAAGCCCCATCCCTGGAAGTGTTGAAGGGCAGGTTGGATGGGGCTTGGAGCAACCTGGGCTGGGGGGAGGTGTCCCTGCCCATGCAGGGGGTGGATCTAGATGATCTGTAAGGTCTCTTCCAACCCAAACCCTTCTATGATTCTATGAATTTGCTGTTAAGATTGAGTCCATGAGAAGAAAGTTCCAACATACCCACCCGAACCCCGACTTCCCTTTATGCACCTTTTAACATACACATCTCTCCATGAAAGCCATCAGTTCTAACACCTAGCTAATAAAAGAAACAACAATAAAAAAGAAACAGCTAATACAAAAAATAGCCCTCGACTACGTGGTGTGCCAGCTCCATTTGATCAGTCTATCAGCCAGTGCCTGAGGAGGTAAGCCAGTACGAACCACTTTTTCATGCTTCAGTATTCAACAAGACTCCTTAGTATTTCAGTTATTTTTAATGCATTTTTCTTATATAAAAAGCACTCCAATCCTTTATGAGCTACTAACCCTACCACTGACCATGTTATTTCCTCCACCTTTTACTTTAACTCAAGTATCTTCTTAAGACCATCACTTGGATTTAAGCAGACTCCCCCTTAGGTTATTAAGTATTCCTATTATTCAGCATGAATGATTAGGGTGTTGGGTTTTTTTTTAATAACCAGAGAACACAAATACTTCTTTATAACTGGTCCCATGACCCTGTCCTTTCTTGTGCATGTTGTTTAATGCTTCCCTTGCTTCTCTTCACATGGCACAGAAAACAGAACATACTACCAAAGAGCACTTCTAAGAAAAAACCTAAAGGTACTCTTTGTGCACCAAATATCTTCATTAACCCACATTGCAGAGGAAGAGGTTTTTCAGTCACTTTTGTGGATGCTGACGACATTAAAGCAAATCACAAAAGGACCCATTTTCCATGCTCAGCACTGGGACAAAGAGAGATGCATCAAAAAAACCAGCAAATGAATGGCTCTGAAGATGATCACAGTACAGAGATTAGTCAGTATCTTTATTCTCCTTTGATTTTTCTGGCTGTTTTTCCTCTTCTGAAACGTGCTGTGTGGGCCACTCCATTTCCTAGGACAAGGCACCAGAAAGCTCTTCCTCTTTCCTGGACCTGCCTAAGGCAGAATTGTTACTTCCACATGAGACAGCGACCCATCCGGACAGAAAGGATCCATACCAGAACAGGTATGGATCTGTTTGGATCTGTTTCAAACCCTCAAAGCAGGATCTACAAAAGGATCTGGGCTGTAAACAAAGCTATTAGCCCCACTTATGCCACAGTCAATTAAGTAATATTTAACACAGGAGAAAGCCAGAAGCTAATGAAAGGCAGCACTAATGCAAAGCCTCAGCTGCTCTCTGCTTATAATCACAAAAGAAAAAGCCCATGTCCTGGCTCATGTTCCAGGGCTCCAAGCTCTTTACTTCCCAGTGACACAGCAGGTGAGGCAGGGACACATTACACTGGGACACTGGGCCCTGCCACCTTGGAGGCCACTGCCAGTCTGCTTTTCCACCAGTTGGTGTGAGGTCCTCACCCAACCCTCTTTTGTGCATTGTTTCCATTTCTGACTTTGTCTTTTCCAATGATTCATACGCTCAAAGAATTAACAATAGCAACTCTAGATCCACTTGAAAGTGGGAGGAATAATGAGCTCCCTTCAAAGGTCGTAACACACACACAAGAAGCAGGAACTGATCGTGCATCAGTGACTGGAAGAGCTGTCTGTCATCAATGAACTGCACACTGCCCATCAACTGGGCTGGTTTCTCAGTCTTGGGCACCAACCAGCTTTTTAGCATTCCTCAAAATTCCCCTGTTATGTTCCATCCCATCCTTTGCCTTTAGATCCTAACACTGCGATAGTGGCTAGAGGCCAAGCTGCCAGAAGACCACTGCATTAGACAGTCCTCAGCCTCACTGATGACAGGCTGAACCCAAAAGACTTTTGTGCTGTTGAAAGATTCCTCAGAACTCCTTGCACACCATCATTTCATTTGAAAACGTGTCAGCAAAGTAGCTGAAATGTGCAGCCAAGCAAAGCAGCCCTGTATTTAGAGGAAAAGCAAACACAAACAACATAAGCCCACTGTCCTTAGGTGAGAACACTGCCAGTTTGGTCAGCCCAAACTTCTTAGCAGTGAAACACATATTTCTCAGCACAGACACTCAACACACCTCTTGATTACCAATATATTATCAACTAAAATTAGTAGTATTTTTTTTTCCAGTCAGAAACATTGATTGTTCCTTTCACTCCTCCTACTTGCTTTTGTACCAAAAAGCTTAAATGCAAAGCAGAAATGAGACACACATCACTGAACGCTACACACATGAAAATGTGAACTTTTAATACCTTTTTTTCTTGTAAGTATTGATTACCAAAAATGTGAAGTGCTAATCCTGTCATTCAAGGAGAAGATTCTCTGAAAGAGGAGGAATTTTTCTCAAGTTATGAGAGAAGTGCACAAATACTTTACACACAACTTTTTTAATCCGTTCTCCCTCCTTAAGTCTTCTCCAGTAAATCAAAGGCACTTGAAACACAGAGGGCTAAGGTCTGAACAGGACAAAGCATCATTCATTTAACATCCCTGTTTCTGCTACTTTATAATCTCAATTTTATAAAAGAACCTTTCATCACAGCATCTGACAGTAGCTTCCTTGTTGGGAACAACAAATTTTTTAACTAAAAATGCAAAACACTGTGCAGGAGTCAAACAGCATCAAAGGATTATCCCTTCCTTTATTTCATATTCAGGAGAACATCCCTAAACATAAATAATGCTTCAGTTTGGGATACCTTGGTAAAAAATCCATTATGCTTTTAACAGCCTATCATACAAGCCATCCACCATGTGCTGTGTATCACAGCCATAAAAAGTAGGCACGAAGTGGGAAAAGTTATTCCATAGGATACAAAAGCACCTAACAACAGGTGAGAGACTCACTGCTTTCACTATCAGAAAGATTAATTTTCCAACTGAAAGAGACAATGATAGATTAGAAGTGAAGGTTGGGAGAAAATGGAATAGATCAAGTCTTTCTTGCACGTCTGGCTTTCCCCAAAACTTTGAACTGGCACTGGGAAACACCACAGATTAAATCATCTGCACAGACTGCTGAAAAGTAAACACAACGAAAAGATCTAATGCTGTTATTCTACCTCACTCCTTTCATACTTACATCTACTTCACAGATGATGATGCAGCTCCAGTTTTCCCTGGAAAACTGGAAAATGGACAGAGCAAGTCTGCACATAAAAGGGACTTTATTAACTAACCCCTATCTCTTACCTCTCATCCTTAGAAAAGACGAATCACTTCCGTTTCAGTGTTTTAAACTCAAAAAAATGGGTCAGCTTTGGATACAGACCAGAAACTAAAATGAAAATGGCCCCTGACAGGTAATTCAGCACTCTGCAGCAAGGATGTGAGCTGAAGTGCCAGGCAGCCACCACTGCCCCCTCAGTTCCTCTAGTGAGCTTAAGACACTTAAAATCTATCAGTAAGGAGCTCCCAGTGCTCCAGTTACTTCACAACAAGCCTTAGGGAATGTGAAGGGTCCCAGCAATACAGGATGAACATCTAACCATGGAGCAAGAACACAGCAGGGCTGCTGAAAAGCTGTAGTGAGAAGCTAGGTCTTAACCAAGGTGACCACCACTTGGTGCATTCTGAACTACAAAGAACCTTCACGTGTCAGTGAAATAACAGATACACTCAGTTGTGATGGTACCTGCAGAGGAACTGGAAAAGAATAAATACCCTAACTACCAGGAGAGGCTGCCCAAAAAGATGAGGAGAAAGAGTGATGGCAGAATTTCCATATGAATATATTCCAAAAGACAATAATCCAACACCTCCAACAGAGATGAGCCTTCTGCAAAAAGTGTAACTAAATCAGAAGTCAAAGCAGTAAGTGCAGTGTGTCTTAGCTTAGACACTTATCCTGAAACACACAAATATTGATTGAACAGCTACACCCAGTATTGGAGCAACATGTAGTAAGTATAATGAAGAATGAACGCACTACAGGGAAAGGAGGAAGAGTTTTTGCAGCTCCTTCCTCTAAAATGCTCTTCTGATTTTGTAACATCACCTGAAAATTAGCAAATGTGCATTACCACTGCCTGGGAAGCACTGAATCAAGCCACAGAACCTTAACAGCAGAAGGTTTCCAGCCCTCTTCAGGTCACTGAGCTGGGAAAAGGAACAGCCCTGTGCTGTTTGCAGCCACTCTGGGCAATTAAGCAAAATCTCTGAAGGATTCCAAAACAGTCTGGGCTACACAGCTCACCAGTGCAATGTCTACTGGTCAGTTGAAACACATCCTGAAGTTTATGGTTCAATTTCTGCTCTGCACATGAGGATATACACAGGAACCATCCCTACAGTTCTCTACTTTAAAGCCTCTCAACATGTATTTCAAACTAAAATCTACCATCATTTAAAATACAACCATGCTACAGCCCAACTATTGACATCAGCTTCTCCCAGTAAGAGATCACACATTTGCTTTGACCTCACTGAACCCCAGAGAGTGTGTGTATTCCTGTGCAACAACTTCCTTCAAATACACAGAGCCCTACAAAATTATCTCAGGACTGATTTTTTCTAACTCTAAAGGATATCAAAAGCCAAAGCATTATAACTAGTTCTTGTCACAGAACAAACTCAATCTGGCTTATGATGCACTAGGACTTGTTGATCCTGGCTGTGTAACAGCACTTGTGCTTTTTACTCTCTGGATATATATAAGTCCTGGAAAAGGAGTTATTTGTCACAGAATTATTTTAGAAATGAGAAAAATACATCCAATCCTCCTCAAAGAGAACTAGTGTCACAAAGGCCTGGTCAGGACCTTCATCAGGGGGATCCTCAGAGAAGGAGAAGCTGGAGAAGCACTTTCTGTCCTATGCACAAAAGAATAAAGCATATTTACTGCAAGTGGCATAACATACAAAGTGAGCCTAAGCATCCTATGGGGATGTGCTCCACAGAATTACTGCCCACTTGTTTTGGGTATAACACATTAATTGCCCATGTAACCATACTGCTCCCACTTCCCCAGTTTCCCATGTTCTGCAAGGCACTTCATTATCTTCTTCTGTCACCAAATTAATACCCACATATTTAAAACATCCCAGGTATCATCACTAAAACCTCGTCCTCTGCACAACAAGCTTAAAAGCCATCTGAATGTTCAAATAATTTTGGAAGTTGTATCTTTTGTTTCAGTCCCACAGCACCAGTAACCAAGATCATGATTCTCCAAATTAAATATTGAATTCAGTTACATGATTACAATTTTTCCAGATGTTTTTCATAGCTGATACAATTTCATCATGAAAAGACATTGTAGTCTACAAATATTTCTAGCTTGTCACTAACTCCACAGCAACTCACTGATATTCCAGCAACATGTAACTATGAGGATTCCCAAAAAAGCTTCAAGGCCATGACTGCTTCCTTGAAGATGAACAGAAATTGTATCATTAGTGCCCGTTACTTCTCAATTAACACATGACACCTCAGTGTGGAAAGCCTCACATAACATGTTCTTGATGACTATTTCACCTATACTAATTTGCTGATCACATGCCTTCAATACAAGAGAGAACAACAGCCCAACACATCCCTCTGACTACTGAGGGTTTAGCAAAGGAACACATTTCAGTCAGGAGGTATGCAACATGAATAATGTGAAAGCTGAATTATGACTGAACTTCACTTTCCTCTGTATCAGCTTCATGATGAACATACAGTTGAGTTCAGCAGCTGACTGCAGTGCAATAGGCAGGAATTCCTGTTCTGTGGATCAGGGATCTCAGCACCACATGCGAACAGGGAAAGTGAGTAGCAAGCATGACCCTCCCTCACCGTCCGTTTCAACGTATTCCTCCCCTAACGCTTTCTCGGCCTCCCACAGTCTCTCCCTTTCGGCTTTCACACCAGTGACATCTTCCTCGTTTTGATTCCCGCTTCCACCTTCCCCAAAGCAACATCCCCTTTCCAGGCTGGGCAAGACACGCAGCTGCTTCCGGGCCTGGCGCAGCCTCCCATGCCAGGAGCAGGCTGGGGGGACGGCTCCCACCCTTCCTGACCCCCGGGAGGAGCTGGACCCGACTGGGAAACAGGTGACAGGCAGCGCTGCGGGCTGAGGCGAGCCAGCCCGGGCTGGCGCCCAGGGGCCGCACCGAGGGGAGCCGGCAGCCCCCGCTCACCTCGTCCTCCTTGTGGTTGCGGATTCCGCGCACCAGGTCCTGAAGGTTCTTGTCAAACATGCGGTCGATGCTGCCCTTCACCATCTTCAGCGCCATGGCGGCGGCGGGCTCGGGCCGCGGGGCCTGCGCTGGGAGCTGAGGGGCCGGGCCCAGCCGGGGGGGCCGCCGCGGCTCCTGCTACCGCTAGAGCCGGGTGAGACCAGCGGGCCCGGGCCGCTCACATGCCGGGGGAGGAGGCGGGGGGCGCGGACGGTGCTGGCCCGCCCGCGGGGAGGGCAGGGCGGGCAGGGCAGGGCGGGCAGCGCGACCCCGGCGGCCCCGGCCCCAACCGCGGGCTCCGCTCGGCTCCCAGCGCCCGACAAAATGGCGGCCGGTCAGCTGAGGGCTTAGCCCCGCCCCCTGCCCGCTGGCCACGCCTCCCCTGGCCACGCCCCCGAGCCCGCCCGCCGCTCCGCTCTCCCGCCCCGCTCCAGGCCACGCCCACCGCACCCAGCGCCGCCGCATCACTGCTACAGCTGGCCACGCCCCCCAGGCTGGCACCGCCCCCTTGCTCGCCAGGCCACGCCCCCCGCCGCGCTCCCGCGGGTCCCACGTGGCAGGGGGAGCGCGGGCTCGGGCGGCGGGGACGCGCCTGGGGCCGGGGGGTCCTTCCGCGTGGGGCTGGGGGTCCCTCCGCGGGGTCGGGGGTCCCTCCTCCTGGGGCGGGGAGTCTTTCCCCGTGAGGCCGGGGGTCCCTCCTCGTGGAGCCGGGGGTCCCTCCGTGGGCCCGGGGGTCCCTCTGTGGGGCGGGAGGTCCCTCCGTGGGGCCGGGGGTCCCTCCTCGTGGAGCTGGGGGTCCCTCTGAGGAGCCGGGGGTCCCTCTGTGGGGCGGGAGGTCCCTCCGTGGGGCGGAGGGTCCTTCCGCGTGGGGCCGGGGGTCCCTCCGCGGGTCGGGGGGCTCGTTAAGAGCTGCACGAGCGGTAGCGCCCCATCCCAGCCGTGCCCGTCGGGGGGACGCGGCGGCACAGGCTGCGCAGCCCGGGCAGCAGCTGCCGCCGGGGCCGCCGGCGGTTCCGAACGCTCGTGGGGGTGGGGGCAGCCTCAGAACCGGCTGCATGGCGGGGCCCAAAGGGTTGTGGTGAAGGGAGTTCAGTCCAGGTTCTCCAGGGCTCGGTTCTCTTTGTCTTCGCCCAGGACCTGGGTGAGGGGATCAGGGGCATCCTCGGGCAGTTTGCAGGTGCCATGAGCTTGGGCCAGAGTCACAACAAAGCTCAAGACTTGGGAAAAATGAGCGGTAGAAAAATACCTGGGAGTGTTGGTCAACAGTGGCTGAACATGAGCCAGCACGTGCCCAGGTGGCCAAGAAGGCCACCAGCATCCTGGCTTGTACCAGTGCTGTTGTGGCCAGCAGGGCCAGGGCAGGGATGGTCCCTGTGTGCTCAGCACTGGTGGGGCCACACTTTGAATCCTGGGGTCAGTTTTGGTTCAGAAGAGACATTGAGGGGCTGGAGCGTGTCCAGGGAAGGGCAGTGGAGCTGGGGAAGGGGCTGGAGCACAAGTGTGAGCAGGAGCAGCTGAGGGAGCTGGGGGTTCAGCCTGGAGACAAGGAGGTGAGGGGAGACCTGCTGGCTCTGCAGCTGCCTGAGAGGAGGTTGGAGCCAGGGGGGTCGGGCTCTGCTCCCCAGGAACAAGAGATGGGACAAGAGGAAATGGGCTCCAGTGGTGCCAGGGGAGGTTGAGATTGGATCTTGGGAACAGTTTCTTCCCCAAAAGAATTGTCAGGCCCTGGCCCAGGCTGCCCAGGGCAGGGGGGGAGTCCCCATCCCTGGAGGGGTTTCAAAGCCCTGTAGATGTGGTGCTGAGGGACATGGGGCAGTGGTGGCCTTGGCAGGGCTGGGTCAATGGTCAGTGATCTTAAAGATCTTTTCCAACCAAAATGATTCTGAGATTCTATGACTCCATAAACACAGTCACCCATTTCCCTGGGAGCCAAGTGTCAGTGTGGAAGAGCTGCTGCAGGTGATGGGTGACAGTGCCAGGTGCTGGGTTACAGCCAGGTGGGCACAGGGCCTGGCAGGCTCACGTGTGCAGGCACAGCAGGCAGTGGTTCACCCTTCCTACAGCTCCAGCTCGTCCTCACCCACAAGCTGAACACCCAGATCATCCCTGAACGTGTGTGCCCGGGGGTGACATGTCCCACTGTGGGTGGGTGGTGCTGTGGGAACAGGAGAGAGAAAAGAAAATGCAGAGGAGCCACTTTCCCACCCCACCTTAATCTCCAGAGCGGAATCCCAGCATCTTGGAAAGGACAGGAATAAACAGAAAGCAGCTTGTAGACAAAAAAGGGATGTGATGTTGCCAAGATCAGCTTGGGCTTTTGAGCTGTGTTACAACATGGGGAAGGAAAAGGATTCCTGTTTGCTTCCAGTGTTTTTCCCCTTTGTTCTCTCTTCAGATGCTGACTTAGAGCTTGTTTTTCTTGGACCCTGGCAGGGGAGCAGAGCCCAGGGGTTTGTTTTTGTTTTATTCAGAAACAGCTACAAACATCAGCCCCTACAGCCTTAGGTTTCCCTTTCTAAGGGAAAATGTCAAGGAGTAAGAGTTATGTTCCAGTCCTTGGATCATCTTCATGCCCCTTCTCTGGACCCTCTCCAACAGCTCCATGTCTTTCCAGAGCTGGACATAACCCACCAGTGTGTGCTGGAGCCCAGAGGCCAGTTGTGTCCTGGGTTGCATCAAGAGAAGTGTGGCCAGGAGGGCCAGGGAGGGGATTCTGCCCCTCTGCTCTGCTGAGACCCCACCTGAAATACTCAGTTGGAACCCAGGCCCAAATACCATCACATTGTCACATTGTTCCACCTGCAGACATGGAAGCCTGGGCTGGGAGATGCAGAACATCCCCAGCACCAGCCCTAACTCACTGTAAAGGAGCAGCCCTCAGGACCTGCACTTGCAAGAAGTGATGTGGAAACCCCCATTGTAACCCCTTGAGCAAAGTCTTTGCATCCCAAAAGGGATGTGAGGATGGAGGCAACTGTGATAGTTCTAGGTGGCCTGAGGCTGCATGTACGGGGATTGAGATAGTGATACCAATTGTGATAAAGATGAGGGGCAGAGGGGGTGGAGGTGGCAGGTCCACTCCAACTGCTCAGTCTTATGACTCAATCACACTTACTCATCCTTGCAAAATAAGGAAACTAGGCCTATAAACCTGGGGGGGGCAGTGGTGGGTGTGGGGAGCCTCACTGACACCAACTCTCCCCCACTGGCCCAACCCTGGATCCAGGACTGGGGACGGTCTGTTCTCTCTCTCTCTCAAATTTTCTTCTCCTTATCTCCTTCTCTCTCTCTCTCTTCCCTCCTAAAATCATTAAGTAACACAAGCCCTGACCACGACTTTCTCAGGTCGTGCAGCCTGAACATACCTGTGTTGTGACTCTTGTCATCTCAATAACCAGCCTTTATGATCACACAGCCTGAGATGATAACTGAAGGATCAGTATTCCTTATGTAGTTTTAATTAACCTTAATATTCAAATACAGACCTTGAGTGTCATTTCATCTTAATCTGATCAAGGGGTATCGGCCACTCGAGCATTTCCTTGGACTGGGATTTTAATCACTCTCCCTGGAAGGGCCAGGTCTGAGGCACAGGTTGGATCCAGCTCCTCTCTGAGAAGGAGTTCAGAAAACAAGATAGTCCAGCCTGAACCTCCCTGGGTTGCACTGGCTGGGTTGTGACATGAACCCTGTGCTGCAGGGGCGAGCTGGGCAGGGTGCTGGGGACCCAGTGTGTGGGGCAAGTCTCCTACAGACAAATTTAGTCCCAGGACTTGATCTCTCCAACCGAGTTTCCAAGGATTTCTCCTCCTGGTGTGGCCTGACTTGGTCCAGCCTTAACAATTTGGGGCAGTCATGAGTTTTTCCCTTATCTTCCTCCAAGCTCTAACCCTAGTCATTGCCATAGGTAAGATCCAAAGTCCTTAACATTCCCAGCTTCTTGTCTCTTGCAGCTTTTGCAGCTTGGATATATATATATTAATAAATAACGCCACCTCCTGTTTTTTGCTGTTGTAATTTCGCAGGCAGCTTTCTCAGGGAAGGAACTTTCCCACTTGCAGCTGCTTCTCCTGCTGCTGGCAGTGAGCATTCCCATGGGATGCTGTGCCATGGGAGAGCTCTCGAGTCCCAGTGTGTGTCAGTGGGAAAACAGAAGCCTGGGCACTGCACTCCTGAGGGAGCTGAACCTGGGCTGCTCCTTCAGGTCCTAATCCTGCTTTTCCCCCAAAAAGCAGCACTCCCGGGAGTTTTCTTACTGTCCTGCAGGGCTCCCCTTTCCCAGCACTGGGAACACTCCCTGGGTTTCACTGCCCAGGCTCCGTCCCAGTGAGGTTTAACGAGGTTTGGCTTGTGTTAATTGCCATCTATTTTTAAACTGATGTGGGGGGAAAGAAACATGAAATCGGTGCTTCTGAGCCTCCAAGGGCAAAAATAGGATTTTCTACCAAAGCTGGGCTCAGGCTGGGCTCTAATGACCACCACAGCATGGGGCTGACTTCAGGACTGGGATGCTGGACCTGCCAGGCCCAGTGTCACCAGTTCCAGGGCTATGAGTCTCCACCACCCTGTCCCCAAGCAGGGGGCAGACATGGGCAGGGTTTGCCCAGTGCCAGGCCAAGGCCAGGGCTGAGTGCAGCCAGCACTGTTGGGTGCTGGGTCTCAAGGTCCCATGACAGATCCCTGCTCTTCACTGCTGGCCCAGGCACAATGGGGTGATGGGTGCATAAACGGGGGTGATGGGTGCTCACCATCCTGGGGTGCCCCATGTTGGGGTGTCCTTGACCAGATCCTGTGATGGGGTGACTCTGCCAATGTGCCCTGTGCCCAGGTGACCATGCCAGGGTGCACATGTTGTGGTCTCCATGCCAAGGTGTCCATGCCAGGATGTCCATGGTGCAGTGCCCCTTTTTGGGGTGCCTGTGCTGCAGTGCCCCGTGCCTGGGTGCCCACATTGGGGTGCCAGTCCCGGGCTGCTCATTTTGGGGTGCCCCATGTTGTGGTTCCCATGCTAAGTTGCCCATGATGGGATGCCCATTTTGGGGTGCTTGTGTCATGGTGTTGGGGTGCCTTTAGCCGGGGTGCCTGTGCTGCCCCAGCACAGTCCCCACCCGCAGCCTCGCTCCACTGCCTCCCGGGGCTGGCGACCCCGAACCGGCCTGGCAGCCCCTGCCCTGCCCTGCTCACTCCTGCGAGCCCCTGCTCACCCCTGCCAGCCCCTGCTCACCCCTACCCTGCCCTGGCAGCCCCTGCTCGCCCCTGCAAGTCCCTGCTCACCCCTACCCTGCCCTGGCAGCCCCTACTCACCCCTGCAAGTCCCCGCTCGCACCTGCCCTGCCCTGCCAGCCCCTGCCAGCCCCTGCTTGCCCCTGCCAGCCCCTGCCCTGCCCTGCCCTGCCCTGCCAGCCCCTGCTAGCCCCTGCCCACCCCTGCCCTGCCCTGCCAGCCCCTGCTCGCCCCTGCCAGCCCCTGCTCACCCCTGCCAACCCCTGCTCACCCCTGCCAGCCCCTGCCCACCCCTGCCCTGCCCTGCCAGCCCCTGCCAGCCCCTGCTCGCCCCTGCCCTGCCGTGTCAGCCCCTGCCAGCCCCTGCCCTGCTCTGGCAGCCCTGACCCTGCCCTGCCCTGCTCGCCCCTGCCCTGCCAGCCCCTGCCCTGCCAGTCCCTGCCCTGCCCTGCCAGCCCCTGCTCGCCCCTGCTCGCCCCTGCTCACTCCTGCCAGCCCCTGCTCGCCCCTGCCAGCCCCTGCCCTGCCCTGCCAGCCCCTGCCCTGCCCCTGCTCACTCCTGCCAGCCCCTGCTCGCCCCTGCCAGCCCCTGCCCTGCCCTGCCAGCCCCTGCCCTGCCCTGCCAGACCCTGCTCGCCCCTGCTCACTCCTGCCAGCCCCTGCTCGCCCCTGCCAGCCCCTGCTCGCCCCTGCTGACCCCTGCTAGCCCCTGCTCACTCCTGCTCGCCCCTGCTGACCCCTGCTAGCCCCTGCTCACCCCTGCCAACCCCTGCTCACTCCTGCTCTCCCCTGCCAGCCCCTGCTTGCCCTTGCCAGCCCCTGCTCGCCCCTGCCCTGCCGTGTCAGCCCCTGCCAGCCCCTGCCCTGCTCTGGCAGCCCTGACCCTGCCCTGCCCTGCTCGCCCCTGCCCTGCCAGCCCCTGCCAGCCCCTGCTCGCCCCTGCCAGCCCCTGCCCACCCCTGCCAGCCCCTGCCCACCCCTGCCAGCCCCTGCCCTGCCCTGCCCTGCCCACCCCTGCCAGCCCCTGCCCTGCCCTGCCCTGCCAGCCCCTGCCCTGCCCTGCTCGCTCCTACCCTGCCCTGACAGCCCCTGCTCACCCCTGCAAGTCCCCGCTCGCCCCCGCTCCCCCCTGCCAGCCCCTTCTCGCCCCTGCCAGCCCCTGCCCTGCCCTGCCAGCCCCTGCCAGCCCCTGCCCTGCCCCGCTCCCCCCGCCCCGCTCCCCCCGCCCCGCTCCCGCCGCTCCCGCCGGTCCCGCTCGGTCCCCGCGAGGTGGCGCCGCCTGCCCGGGAGAGCCGCGGGGGAGCGGCGGGACCTGCCGGGGCGGGAGGGGAACCCCGGGGAGCCCCGCCTTGGCTGCCCCGTGCCGGGGGGCTGCGGGTGCTCCGCGTTTGGGCGATGGGTGCCCCCTGCTTAGGTGGGAGTGATGGGTGCTCAGGTCCCCGTGTTTGGGCGTTGGGTGAGCTGTATCTGGGTGGGGGTGACGGGTGCCCCGTGTTCGGGTCAGAGGTGCCCCATGTTCGGGTGAGGGGTTCCCTATGTTTGGGTGATGGGTGCCCTGTGTTGGGGTGATGGGTGCCCTGTGCTGGGGTGATGGGTGCCCCATGTTTGGGTGGGGATGACGGGTGCTCAGACTTGGATGATGGGTGCCTGGTGGATGAGCTGTGTCTAGGTGGGGATAGTGGATGCCCCATGTTTGGGTGATGGGTGCCCAAGCCCCCACGTTAGGGTGTGGGGGATGAGTGCCCTCTCTTGGGTGGTGGGTGGGGTGCGGGGGCAGCTGGTGTCCCCATGAACCAGGCAGGGAGCAGGGGGCCTGGCCAGCCAGCCCTGAGAGGACAAGGGACCCATTCAGGTGGCTGCATGCCCCGTGGCTGCTTCTGGCTGCTCCGGGCCTCGTGGTGGGTGATCTGGGTCTGTCACCACGCTGAATGTGCAGCTGGCACAGCCCGCTCATGACCACCCTCCCAGAACCTTTGTCCCTTCGTGGTTCTCTCTGAAATGGAGGCACAGAGCTGGATACAGCCAGGATGTTGCTGTCCCGGAGTGGGGATGGAACCTGATCCAATACTTGGTGCTCAAAAATGCCACATCTGATTCCTCGCTTGAAACTGGGTGCAAATGATACCAGGCTGGAGCAGGCACAGCCCAGCAAGCTGGAGGCTGGGGAGAGCCCACCAGACCCTGCAGAATCAGGGTGCTGGGTGCCCCCAGCCCCAGGGAGGGCAGAGGGTGCTGAGCTCAGCCAAGAGATCTGTTGGGGAAAAAAGCTGCCCTGCTGCTTGAGCCCCAAATGCTAGCAACAAAAAACGGTGATGGAGGTGGGAGGCAGCATGGAGACCTCCCCCCCAGCCCTCCAGCTGATCCTGTTTGACCTCTCTGTGTCCCCGTGCGGGGTCATGGCTGTGCCAGGGGCTGGGGGAGGGCAGAGGGTCCCCCCATGGATCCTGCAGCCCCGGGATCTCTCTGGCAACTGGGCATTTGCTAATGCACATCAGGGCTGTGGTGGTGGGTGATTCAAGCTCCAGCAGAGCTCAAAGGACAATGTTGGGCTTGTTTTTCTGTGGCAAAGCAGGGCTCTGACAGAAACCTCCTAGGGCAGGGCAGGAGGGAGCTGAGATGGGTTTCCCTGTCTCCAGGCTCTGTGATGCCTTGTTGGCCTCAGCCCACAGCAGCTGGGCCAGCATTCTTGCAGAGCTGGGTTTTCCAGCAACACCCAAGCAAATGGGTGTGCACGGACACCTGCGAGCACTCAGAGATGTCCTGGTCCCCAGATTTTGGGGGCCACAGGTGCTGGAGAGTCCTGGCCTCAGAGTGGAGGTGAGAGAAATCCCTCTGTGGTTTTAAGTCCAGCCCAGCAGGGTTTGGGCTTTCCCAGGACACCTGACTGCACACCCAGTGGTGAATCCCCCACCCATGTGGGGCAGCAGCTCCGGGGGTGTCTGCCCACTCTTATCCCCTGTGTCCCACTGCAGTCTGGCTCCCAGGCACATGGGCAAGGTCACACAAGCTGGTGGCAGGTCCATGAGCACAGAGCCAGGGGATGGCTCCAGTGCAGGGGCTCCTTCCTTCAGGCTGCTCAGCACTGAGGCAGGGAACCTGGAGGAGGCTGACGGAACATTTCCCTCCTCCCCATCCTCTTGGTGCCCAGCCCAGCCTGGCAGTCATCCCCTAAGGAAGAGCAGGATTCCAGGGCTTTGGAACAGAGCCCTTCATCCAGGGAGTATTGATCTGCCCTAAGGCAGTGGAAATGGGAAAGCTTGGTGGAATTGCTGCAGCCTGAGGGGACTGGGACAGAGGGGGCAGCTGGGACACAGGGTTCACTTGCAGCCAGGATGGTGCACAGGAAAGGGCAGCAGGAGGGTTGGGCTCAGCCATGGCACAGTGCACACATGGGACTGGCATTTGATGTGTGGAAGGGAGAGCTGGGAGGGGGTCACATCCCATCAGAGCCAGTGCTTCCCACAGCCTGTGCTGGCTCCTGCTGGGGAACCTCCATGCAACCCTGAACACCCACTGGGCTGAAAAGTGGCAGCACCCATTGGTGCCCTACACCCCCGGCAGCAGGGACACCAGGGACAGGCATCACAGCCTGTGTAGGGCGTGTGGCCATTGCAGGGAGGGGAGAGCAGCTTTGCAGGGCACCCCGCTGGGCTGGAGGGGTGATCAGTTTGGGTTTGTTGCAGTGGAAACAACCCTCTTTCCTTTGGTGGGATTTGGGTCTGGGCTGGGGATGATGAGCTGGTGATTTGGCCAACATGGGCTGTGCCCTTGCAGCAGCAGCCCAACAGTCCCTCCAGCTTTTCCCATCTTGTTCCCTAGTGAATTTGGGGCTCTGATTCCTGACGTACAGTTCTCCCATCCCGGGGCAAGGGCAGCTCCAGCAGCAGCAGTCATGTCCCACTGGGAAGAAAAGCCCCCAGCTGGGCTCCAACAGACCCATTCCCAGAACCAGACCAGGGACATTCACAACCACAAAGGGCTTTATCCTTTTCAGACCTCTTCCAGCACCAGTGTAGCTGTGGCACCTCTTGCCATCCCCGTTGTTAAAACCACTTCTGCATCCTGAGAGGAAACTGTTGCATCATTTTGTTGTTGTGGCAACTGCAGCCAGAGCATCCCTGGAGAGATTTGGCCCAGGGAGCTGCTGGGACAGATGGAAAGGACAGATGCTGCTCCACCATGTGGAAGGGAACTCCCCGGTGCGACGCAGGACTGACCCCGGGAAATTAAAATGGTGCTTGGAAAATTGCTCCTGGGCCATTTTGCAAGGAAGGGGAAGGGAAGGTCTGCACGGCCAGGTTTGTGTTCGTGTTGTCAAACATCCTGCCTTATTTCAAGGGGCCTTCGAAAGGCTGACGAGGGACTGAGACGTGCAACTCCAGCTGGGGTTAAACAGCTTTACTGCTCTGTGAAACGAGCTGTGCAACGGGAGCCATTTGCAGAGCCCGAGTTTTATTGGTCCTACCATGAAACAGTGAACAGAGCTTGGCCGTGCTCCAGGCTTCAGGGGGAGAGAAGGAAAAACCACGTACCACGAAGGGCACCAGCAACCCCATCCCAGGGGAGCCCGAAGTAGAAATAAACAGAAAGACTTGAGGACACAGAACGAGGGGAGGTTTTTCTGGGCTGGCAGAGCAGGGAACTGGTGTCAGAGCAGGGAGATGACCCTGTCCCCTGTGGTTGAGGACCACCAGTGTCCTGCCCTGCATTACAGGGGCTCTGGTTGTAATATTTAATCTGATGGGAACAGACTTGCCCACATTAACCTGCCTCGTGATCTAACTTGTTATTGTCAACTAAATTGGGTCAATACTCGAGATGAGACACTGCTGAAAAGGCAAGTTCCTGGCAGAGCCAACAGCAACTTGAGCCCCTGGGCCCATCCTGGCCCCCACCCATGGCCAAGGACTTGCCTCCCAGCACCATACGGGCCAGCAGGCTGGGTGCACCCAGGAGTGCTGCAATGTCCTGCTGCAGGGAACTGATCCCACAGCCCTCAGCTGGGGAATAACACCAGAGTGGGAACGATTCATTGAATTGTTTTGGTTGCAAAAGACTTTTAATATCATCGAGTCCAACTGTTAACCCAGCCCTGCCAAGGCCACCACTGCCCCGTGTCCCTCAGCACCACATCTACAGGGCTTAGAAATCCCTCCAGGGATGGGGACTCCACCCCTGCCCTGGGCAGCCTGGGCCAGGGCCTGACAACCCTTTTGGGGAAGAAATCCAGCAGCTGCTGATTTCAAAGCCAATCCTGTGGTTCTGGAGCTGGTGATGCTGCAGGTTGGTGTCTGATGTCCCTGAAAGTTCATCAGCCCATGGAACCATGGCAGTACCTGGCAGGTCCAGCTGCAGTGCAGGGCCAAGCTGTGGGCAAGCACAGGGGCAAGCAGGCAAAGAAGACTCCAAAAAAGCAAAATTTCAGAGCTGGTAGAGGGGTCAGAGCAGCTCAAGTCAAGCCCTGGGGTTGTTCCCTTCTCAGTGGCCAGTTGAGCCCACTGAACCAGCAGAAAACGAACCACTGCCGTTGCTCACTTCCTTCCCTGCCCCTGGATGGAAAACTTGGAGAAATCAGGGAAAAAAGGATCTTGTGGACAAGGCAGATGTTTCAAAAATGACCTGTTCTCCACCACATCAGCCCTGGTGCTGGAGCACTGCATGGCAGCCCGATGGCTGGGCACGGGCCGGGTCCAGCCTGGAAACCCTCGTAGCTTGGATTGCTCCTCATTAGCAGCCCAGGAGCCTCCTTGGGCCACACAAGGACTTGGATGACGAACTGATTAAAGACCAACCTAACGAACTCAAAGAGAATTCTTTAAACAGAGCCTGCTGTGCCTTGGAGAACTCCTGCCATGTCTATTTATTTAAATTTAATGGAATTTTTGTGGTAAGCTAATTAAATATGAATTGATTATTTAAGAGGCAGTCAGAGCAGTTTAAGCACTGCTGACTTGATGATTTTAGTGTTTTCTTTAGAGAAGCGTTCCTAGTTATGGAGCTTTCTGCACGTATGGACATGTAAGGAGAAAATAAAGGACACAAAGAGATGAGTGGCTGAGTTTAGACCTGGACTTGGAGGCATTTCTGGATGAGAGAACAACCTGCATGGGGACAGGAACGTCCCCATGGTCTCTGTCATCACTCTGGTCACTCACCTCCAGCAAATGGCTGCTCATCTCAGCTGAAGTGACCCGTTGAGAAATACAGGTGTTAAATAATGCACAAAACGCCTCACCAGGAAACATCCCACTCCAGCATGTGGCAGCTCCAGGATGTGTTTCAGGAATGGTGCATCCCCCTCTCCTCCCACGCCACGTCGTAGGGGCGATGGGAGCAGGAACAGGCTGGCCATGGGCTGTGACCCCAGCCTTAATGCTGGTTTTCAGCCCAAATATTGGACACCTCTGTGCAACACTGAAGGGGAGGGAGAAGGACCCTGAAGGACTTTGCAGACACCCACAGAACACGGGGGGCTTGCCCAGCCCTGGAGCCACAGCCCAGCACAGGAGCAGAGCAGGGGCAGGGTGGGCTGGTGCTGAAGCCCTGCTCCATGGCAGGCAGCCCCCAACTCCCTGGGCATGGCTGGGGCTGACCCACACCCCCCGTCGGGATAAAAGGAAGATGAGATGAATAAGCTGGGGGACAACAGCCAGAAGAGACAGATGGCAAAGGCATCCTGCATGAGCCGTGTTTACCTGTTTTCATCTGACAAAGTGAGAAACCAACTGGGAGTGTTACTGGTCCCACATCTGCCTCACAGGGCAGCAGCTCCCAGCACAACTTTCCACTGCTGGTGGGATGGGTAGAGGCCAGTTTTCCTTCCAGAACCACCTAGTTCCACTGCACCTGGCTGCAGGTCAGGCTGTGCTGCAGAGCCTGGGCTCAGCAGTGCCTCACACATCTCTTGGGGAAGCAAAGACCACCACGTCTGGCACCCGAGACTGGCTGGAGATGTCACAAGGTGGTGATGGCTGCTCCCCAGGCCTGGCTCCAGCCTCCCCTGGGACCCTGCCCTTTGGGGATGGGTATTTCTCAGGAGGGATCACACGCGTGTGACCCCACGGGCTGGCACCTTGGAGGGTGGCTGAGCCATCGGTGGGTGTTGGGGTGCACTGTCCCTTTGCCCGGGTGCAAGTGTGGGGTGAGGTGACCTTTGGGGGTTTGTGAGCAGCAGGAGGGAACCAGCACCCACAGCCTAGGGCAGGGTGGCAGGGCAGGTTGTGGCCACATCACAGGGTGCTCCAGCCTTGCAGGACCACACGAACGCTCCGTGCCAGCTGTGCACTGTCCCGTGGAGCGTCCTGCCTCGCACCACCACCTGGAATTGGTGTGTCAGCCTCACACCATCACACACGGCTCCCGAGCGCTGTGCCAGCCCCGCCGTGTCACACGCGTGTGGCACCGCAGCCTTGTCCTGTGGCCAGTGCCAGCCTCGCCCTGTCACACACAGGGTTCCAGCCTTGACAACCGCCTGACGGCAGCGCTCCAGCCTCGCACGGCCACCGGGCGCTGCGTGAGCCCCGCACCCTCCCGGGGGGCTGCACCCCCGCACCCTCACCCCCTCACAGGGGGGGCTGCACCCTTGTACCCTCACAGAGGGGCTGCATCCCCGCACCCTCATAGAGGGGCTGCACCCTCGTACCTCACAGGGGGGCTGCACCCCCACCCCCTCACAGAGGGGCTGCACCCCCGCACCCTCCCGGGGGGCTGCACCCCCGCACCCTCACAGGGGGGCTGCACCCTCGTGCCCTCATAGAGGGGCTGCACCCTCGTACCTCACGGGGGGGCTGCACCCCCGCACCCTCAGAGGGGGCTGCACCCTCGTACCTCACAGGGGGGCTGCACCCCCGCACCCTCAGAGGGGGCTGCACCCTCGTACCTCACAGGGGGGCTGCACCCCCGCACCCTCATAGAGGGGCTGCACCCTCGTACCTCACAGGGGGGCTGCACCCTCGTACCTCACAGGGGGGCTGCACCCCCGCACCCTCAGAGGGGGCTGCACCCCCGCCCCCTCACTCGGGTGCTCTAGCCTTGCACGCTCCCCCCGCCGTGGAGCGGGGCGGGGGCGCGCGCGGGGAGGGCAGTTGAGGACAGGGGGAGGGAGCGCGAGGCCGCGCCCGCCTCCGCCCCCCGCGTCTGGCGCGTCGGTCGGGCCCGGCCCGGCCCGGCCCCGGCGCCTCATTGTGCTTCGCCTCACGCCGGCCCAAGATGGCGGCGGCGCCGGAGAGCCCCGCGAGCCGCTCACGACAATAGAGGGAGGCGAGGGGAACGGGCGCCCCCGCCGGCACCGGCCGCCCCCGCCCGCCTCTCCCGCCGCGCCTCCCCCCCCCCCCCCGCTGCCGCCGCCGCACCCCGCACACGCCCCCGGCCGGGCCCGGCCGCCACACCCCACCCCGGCCGGCCCCTCTAGCATGGTGCGGGGCCGCCGCCGCATTCTTCTCCGGCTGCCGACATGGGCGAGAGGCTGGAGCTCCGGCTGAAGTCGCCCGTGGGAGCCGAGCCCGCCGTCTACCCCTGGCCGTTACCCGTCTACGTGAGTATGGCCCCGGCCCGGCACCTGCCCCGCGCCCTGTCAGCGCTGCCCGCTCCCCGGGCCCGGCCACCCGCGGCAGCCCCGCTCAGCGCGCCGGGCCCCCGGCCCCTTCCCTTCCCCAGCCCGCCCGGCTCCCCCCCGGCGCTCTCTGTCACTTGTTAATCAATCCGTTACCGCCTGCCCTTCCCGGCAGCGGTTGCCGCGTTTGATCCGGTAGCGGTTCCCAAGCGGGAACAACCCCCCGAAGGCGCGGGCCGGAGGCTGAGGGGCTGCCGGGCTCCCCAGCCCGGGCTGCTGCTGCTCTCCTGGAAGTCAAACCCCCAATTTCTTTTTATAATTGGTCGACTAAACTTAAGGGCGGGGAGGAGGAGGACTGGTTAATGAAAAGTTTTCATGTTTTCCCTGAGCTCGGCTCGTGTAACTGGTTAATAACCGGCGCTGCTTCCAGCGGGTGAATTCGAGGGGGGGTGTTTCTGATAAATATCGCTTAAATTATCCACGGCTTCGGAGGGACCCCCCCAAAAAAAACCAAACAAACAGTCGCAGGAGTGGAAATAAACGGGGGAGAAGCGTTGATTGTGGGTAGGGGAGAAGGGTTTTGGCTTGGGTAGGTGCTGGTGGGGCTGGTGCTGCTGCCTGCGTTTCCCTCAAACCGGTGCCCTTGTAGCTTCTCTGTTATTTAGCCTGAGCCGAATTCAAGTCAGGTTTGTCAGTTGATGGCAGCCGTAATCCGCATGCTTTCAAATAAAATGTCACTTGTCCCTGCTTAGTTACAAGAGCGGTGGTGGGTGTTTTTTTTTTTTTTCCTCTAACTTGCCTGACTTTTTCCTGCCTCTCCTGAGCCCTGAGTGAGAGATGGGTGACCTTGATAACAGTGTTCAAATTAATAAAAATCTCACCAGAGGCGAAAGGCTGGAGAGGTTTGTTGGGTTGTTTTGTTTTGTGTGTGTGTGTGTGTACGGTTTGCACCAATCCTTGAGCAATTTTTCACCCCGTTTGTGACAGTTTGCAAAGGGGTGTGTGTGGGGGAAATAAGTCTCTGTATGTTTTACTTGGCCTGAGGTGATTATTCCCTGCGTCTCAGGCTTTGCTGTTGTACGTGTGCTGCTTTGCGGGGAGAACATGCTGGGACACACAGGCTGGGCCAGCTGATCTTGTTGCTCGTTTGGCAGTCGTGACACGCTTGTGTGGAGCGATTAGAAATATCTCTCTTGCGGCGTGAGGGGGGTTGGCTGCGTGCTCCTGTGTGCTGCCTGCCTTTTGGTGCTGTTGCTGGACCTGTGGTTTCCAAAACATCCTCCATGGATGCTGGCGTGCTGTTTTTCCTCGGGAGCTGGAGTCTCCAGCACCCAGCGGTTAATGCAGCCTTTCCTGTTTGGGCAGCTCTTGTCATTCCTCTCGGTGTTCGCGCGCGCTGCTCAAATTGACAGAAACTGAAAGTATAACGATGACCAGTTCGGTTTTTCTTCACGTTGCCAAATATTAACACGTTTCCTCCAAGCGGGTTTTGTGAAGTGGACTCGGTGATCTTAAGGGGGTCCTTTCCAACCATGACGATTCTGTGAAGCGTAGGTTAAAGATTACCCAGGTTAGGGATTAAGCTGGAAGGAATGAATGGTTTGATGTAGAGTCACAGAACTTCCTGCAGGCTTAAGAAAAAAGCCAAACCCCGCGAGCTCAAACCTTCCCCCTCCTACTTCCCCCACCTTAAAATCTGCATTTTAATGCTGTTTGCAGCATGGGAAGTAAAGATTTGGTGAATTTAGGAGAACTTGAGCAGCCGGTTCTGAAGATGGCAGAGTTCTGAGATTATTTTTTTCCCCAGTTCATCACAGATGCAAAGGGGCAGGGGTGCTTTCCCACATGTTCTCTCCCTATCTCAAAACCTGAACACCCTGTCATCCAACTGGCCTCTTTGCCTTGCAAATTTTCCCACAGTCATGCCGAAGTGGATGGTTCATCTGGAGCCCATCAGTATTCAGTGCTGCAGTTTTGGGGAACAGATCCTGCTGCAGATGACAGAACATTGTGTGGACACGCACGCACGCTCTGGCCTTCCCAGCAGCAGATGAACTCTGGAGCTTTAGAAATAAATCCTCCTCTCCTACATGGCAGCATTTGGCCTGCTAACATTGTACTCTGCTGAACTGCAGACTTTCTTTCCCTCGTTGGCTCAGCCTGGAGTTGGCAGCAGGGTATTTGTACCGTTGTGGTTTTAGAGCTCAGCTCTGGTTGACGTCAGCAGAACATTTCTTAGTTTCACCACCCTTTCTGCTGCTTCGTTCCTAAGGAAGCAAGGTGGGAAACCTGAAGGAGGGGAAAAAAAATAATAATGCAGGTAGTTTTATTTAGCAGCATTCTTGCTGCTTCCTGTTGTGTGCTGTGAGATGTATTTTCCAAAGAGGGCTGGAGAGAAAGGGGAGGGGAAGCTCACAGTCCTTGCTAATTATTTTTGGTGAGAGTGCCAGGAAGGGCAGGGAATCATCTTTCCCAACATCAGAGAGGCTTGAGTGGTGTTGTCGACCTGCTTGCTGCTTGAGGAGCACCACTGAGTGATGTAACCCTGCATTGAGTAACGTGGCTATTTTTATGCTGTTACTACATCTTAAATTAGCAGTCTCGTTATTGCTGCGTCAAAGGCTGAGGGTCCAGTCTCTCATATTGATGGATGCCTGGATTAATAACGTGTCCATTTATTGCAGGGCTACTGCTTATTTCATGTATAATAGGAGAAGTGGGGTCTCTTCAGACTGCTGAGTTTGCATAATAGCTCAGCTGACAAACCGGTGCTTGTTGGGATGCTAAAAGAGCCTGGGAGGGTGATGTGAAACATGTATTTCCCTACGAGTCTAATTAGGGCCGTGGGAGGAGAGAGCGTTGGTGTTGCAGATACAGCCTCCCACTGGCTTACACACAAAACTGAAAGTATGACTCTTTCCCCCGCCTTCTGCTTTTCTCAAAGGAAAGGCCACGGTTTCCTAATGAATACATGGTGAGCAGTTCTGTCCGTGGCACACTGTGATGAGTAAGTTGAATAGTGCATGGTGAGTAATCTCGCCTCATGACTCACAAAATATTTTCTGATGTTGACCTCTGTTTTCATGAGTGCCCGGCTTAATCAGAGCTGAAGTGAGTTTATTCTTTTGTATGCCATTTAACTCCTTGACTCCCACATACCTGCCCCTTTCTTTTTTGGCTTGTGTTAGATTGTCAGAGGTCAGTAATACTGCACTAAAAAATGAATTTTGATACTGTGTGAGATGCAGGCCTGGATAAAGGAAGCAAGTTATGTGCTCAGATGGGTGAGCAAGCAGAGTTAATGGCTCTCTGTGGTCTTAAAGCTGATAGGGGATGGCATTTGTAGTCATAATTAAAATATTGATGTGTGTGACTTGATACTTAGAGGTAGATCTGATGGATACAAGGGGTAAAATCCCCTTGTAGTTCTAAGACTTGCAGGTGTTTAGGTTTATTCCAGAAAATTGTCCTTAAAATTATTCTGTCTCTGAATATTTATTAGGTTTGAACATGGAGATTTTTCATACCACGATAAGTTCTGCCTAATCTGTGAGGTGTCTTGGGTTGTACTTTGAACTCCTCTTGACAACAGTTCCTGCTTCAGGAATCCTAGCCTACTGTGTTTGTGTGTGAAAGGTGTAGGGGGTGGTTTGGGTTGGGGTTTTTACATTTTTATTCTTTTTTTAAAAATCTGGATCAGTTCCTCAGTCTGGCCTGGCACAGCTCTGCATCACTGGCACCAGTGGGGCTTGCTTGCACACAGATCTGAGCAACAGGACGCTTCAGAGCTGCTGAAGCTGATTATTGTCACCAAAATTGGTGTTTGCTGACCTGCGAGCTTGTGGATCTGGAAAAGCCTGTTTTCTGGTGGCACGTGCATCAGTAAGAGGACACTGTTGCTCATTTATCTCCTCTCCTTCAGGTTTGCACTGAAGGGGTTTGTAGTGTGATCAAAGCAAGTGGGACGGGGAGGCAGAGTCAGGTGAGGAGAGGGGGGCTGGTGTTGGCTCACGCTGCGGTGGCACTGTGTCCTTCACCCGGCTGGCTGCAAATGACCTGCTGCCTGTCATATGAAGCAGTGTGCAAGTCCTTTCAAGTTTCAGAATTAGACATCTGCCTCTCTTGCCTTGTGTCTTTTCATCTGGTAGGCCTTCCCCTTGTTCTCCTGGATAGCATTTCCCCAAAAGATAAAACCTCCTTGACCTGTCAGGTTTTTTGTGTGTCATCTTCCCTACCTGTTTGACTTGTAAGGACTGGGCAGTTGTGATAGTGCCTGGGAACTTCTCCTGCAGCCCAGGCAGCTGATGAGCAAGTCACTGTGGATCCCAGTAAGGTGACACTCTTGAGTATCTTTTCCCAATGTTGTTCTCATTTTCCAGCCTGGAAATCTCAGGGCCTTGACTCTGTCCCAGGTGGGGATTGCCTTGGTTGTGCCAATGTGCACACCTTACCAGGGTGAGGTGCCTCTGCCCTGAGCAGCTGAAGCTTAATCCTCCAAATTAGCAAGTTTGGTTTAAATAATCCATTGATTGGCCTGTTCCTCCTCTTTGTTGCTGACTTTTCACTCAGCTGTAATGGCAAAAAAATACCTTGTTGGCTAATTGAGTGTTGTCAGAGCATCACCCTGCAGCTGTGGGAGAGGTCTACCTGTGTCTGCTGCTGGGGAGTAATGGGACCTGAGCTGGGTGATACTGGACTTTGTACAGGTGGAGGGGGCAGAGTCTGTGTGATGTGGGGTTTTTTTTCTTTCTTTTTCCTCTCTCCACCGATTGTGCTCCAAGCTGATACCATTGGGTCACCAAAGGAATGTGCTGTGCACAGTAAGCTCAAGGGCAGGCAGTGATAGTGGAAATCCCAGCCCAGCAGGGAGTGTCACCTTTGAAATTAAAGATCAACGGTAGAGATTAATAACAAACCTTGTTTAAGAATTTAATGCTTGCTTGTGTGTGTGTGTTTGCGCCACTCAGCCTTCCTGGGAATAGTTTTTCTGATGAGTAGCTTTGACTTCTGAGACAGCGAGGCAGGTGTGGGAGCAGTTTCTGGAGTTGAGTGCTAAAGCATAGTGTGGTTAAGATCAATTCCGGAAGGTCCTAAACTGGATCTAAATTGGTCCCACTGGTGTTGCTGCTGGAGCTGCAGGGTGGTCCCGTGCCCCTTTTCCCCCAAGCCACTCGCTCTTGCTGTTTCCCCTCCACAGATCCAGCCCTTCCTTTACTACATAACTCCATCACATTCTGGCAGGATGAACGGCTGGAAAACAGTCTCACGTTTTGCACGTGCGGGTGTTTCCCCCCCCCGCCTTGGATCAGTTTGTGCAGGAGGCAGAAGGTGGGATGCTGGGGTGGGGAGATGGTGAGGCTGCCCCTTCTGCAGCTCCTCAGCCTGCTGACAGCCCCTCTGGTGGGAAGCTGTGTGTGGGGTTGGCTCTGTGAACTGGATCGCTGAAAATATCTGGGCTGGAAAAAAATGTTCCAGTGTTTTCACAGCCGGGCCCCCCCTTTCCCTCCTTCCTTCCCTCCGCCCTGATCTGTAATCTGACTCACACCGCCCGCCCGGGGCAGCAGAACCGGCACAAAGGAGGGGGCGGCCGGTGGAGGAGACTGTTGAGCTGGCTCTGCCAGGCAAAACCTCCTCACACCCTGAGTAATCGCCCAGAAATTCGGCAGCCGTGGCAGAGGTTAGGGGATTTTCTCTGATTTAATAGATCCCGTTGATGCAGCTTGTTGGGAAACGTTTGTGGGGATGACTAATTACTTATAGAAACTTCTCTAGTGAGGAAGAGGTTTTAGCAGACTTCAGATTTCTCAACACTCTTCTGCCCTCCCCAGCTTGGAAAAAAACCCAACCCGTGGAGTGATGAGAGTGAACAGTGTAGAACTGGGAAATAATTGACTCTGTCATTTCAAAAGTACTTGGGTTTCTCTGCCCAGCAAATAAACAGAAGCAAATGACAGAGTTGGCACAGTTGCATTTTTTTTTTTTCCTCTGTACTTTTCTGCTCTCACAAATGCCAAAGGGAAGCCAGGGATGGGCTGTTGGGAGGTGAGACGGCTTCCCAAGGCCAGGAGGACCATCACTGCACAGCCTTGAACTGAGCAGCACGTGGTTACCCTTTGAAGTGTAACTTGCCATGAGTGACAACTGGTACTTGTTCAGTTGTCAAACTGGCTTTGGTTCAAAGCTCTGACCCATTGCATGCAATATAACCCAGGAGTTCAGTGAACATATACTTTTTTCCCCTAGTATTTCTGTATGAAAAGTAATAATTGTTTTCTTGTATTGCATCTTAAGACCACAGTACTCTTTATTTTTCATATAACTGAATTACCTGAAAAGTAACTGTTGAAAGACAGACTAGCTGTTCAATATTGCTCTTTTTTTTTCTTTTTCTTTATTTTTTTTCTATCAGCAGATGAGTGAGGATTAATGTTCTTGTCCTGGCCAGAGTTCCAGCTCGAATTTATCTACCTAAAATTCACCCATCAGTAACAGTTGGACACAATATTGGAAGCTTTTAGTGTGCCAAGGGAAATCCGTGCCACCACATGCAACTCCAACCCTTGTCCTTCATGGCAGCCTTAATATAGATGGAGATGATTATCCTTTCAAGTCTTGGATATGTGACTGAATTGTGTTTCTCCTGGGGATTCAGGCAAAATATCTTACCTCTTGGTATGCAAGATTTATGGGAAATTTAATCACCCTTCTCCCCAGACATCCATATGTCTACTTTTGTACTCTTCCTTCTTTCCTTTTCCCCTTTCATACTGCCTTGCTTTTTTTCTTCCTGCTTTGGGTTAACCTTTAACTATCTCATTAAAGCTTTTTACCCCAAGATAAGGACCAGAGCTTTTTTCCCCCCTTACCATTTATTTCTCACAGATTGATAATCATATAGTGTCTCAACATACTTAAAATTTGCTGAATTTATTTTCTCCTCCCTAACAGAATGATAGACAGAAGCAAGATGTGTTCATATTAGGGATTGTGAACACAATATATTTACTTTTGTAGTAATTATTAAAGATAACACAAAACTAACTCTGAAGAACAAGAAATAAAACTGAAATGCAATTATATTTGCCACATGCTATACATATCAAATTAAGTAGGTACTATTTTTAGAGCATAGGAAGAGGGAGAATGTATTTAACAGCAGGAAATGATGGCTTCATAGATAGGAACTGATCTATGAATAACGAAGAAGTTCCTGTTCTGAGTATTTTGTTTTGTTTCATTTTGTGAGTGAATGAAGAGTTTCCTAAAAGTCCACCCTGCAAGAACTTTTAGTGTTAGATGGAAAATCTAAGGATCTATTGACGACGGCTAAAGGAAGTGTTGGAAACTTTTTCAAAAAATAAAACTACAGAAAGTTCTAAATAAGTTTCTTAGTAAAAAATCAATGGGTTTTAGTACTGTCTCTGTGATGGAGAAACTTTTTTCTGTGTAGTAAGAAGGGGAATTTCCTGAGGTTTTGGCATGTGTCATTTACTTCTTAGATCACAGTAATGTTGTTAGTGTTTGGTAGTATATACTTGTGAAATTCTAAAAAGGTTGAGCTTCTAAAACTGCTTGTTCATTCCTTAACTGGGTTTCTGTTTGGTTGCAGGTGATTCCCTCTGTCTTGTGTGCTGACTCTGTGTTGGTCTTGCTGTGGTTTCCTCCCTGCTTATTAAAACCAATATCCCTTTGCAGCATCTCAAGAATATGTTGTAACATTGTAGGGTCATTTACAGGTCTTTAAAATGGAAGCTTTTAAGAATGGTTGGCACTTGGAAGTTCATGTAGGTTTTTAAAAATCTGCTTCTATTACTGCTCTGCAGCACAAGTTGAAGTTATGTGGGGAAACCATAACTACTTGCATTTTTCCTTTGTACCTCACGAGACATCTTTTGTAAGGAACTCAGTGGGCTTTAGAGAGAATACAAGGTTTTATTGATGTTTTCCATTATGTAGAATAATTGTGTGTTAAGCAGGAACAGAATTTCTGAGCTGTCCAAGACTGAGCAGCTCTGCAGAATGTGAAAGGGTTGTTTCAGGTGGTGTTGTCCTGCCAGTGACTTCGGGATCCTTCCCCTTGGCCTGCCAGTTTTCCATGAGGGAGTTGAGGATCAGTTCAGACAGCAAATTCTGACCCAGAGCTAGGCTGTGCCATCATCTTCCTCCCAGCACCCAGCGAGGATGTGGGAGGACTCTAGGACTTTCTGAGAAAGATGGCAGCCACTCTTGGCAACAGCAATTTTGGGACTGGGTATTCATTTTTATCAACAGGAATCCTTTCCTTAGGTTTTACATAAAGGTTTGTTTCTGGCAGGATGGATGTGTATGGCTGTTTTCTGCTCCTCTCACCTCTCCAGTTACTGCTGCTTGGGAGGGTTATTTCTTTATTGACACAGGCTGTGGTGACACGAAAGTTTGAAACTGGTAGGTCTGCAAGTAGACATGAATCTTGCCATCTCTGCCCACCTGCTGTTGTGTCTAAGTTGCCCTCACCCTTAGAACAGTGTGTTTGTGATGAACTGGTCTGGTTGAAAAGGTAACTAAGACAAAAGCCCAGAAGGGTTTAGTTTCACCTTAGGCCTTCCCTGGCTGCTGTGAGAGGGCACAGGCACTGCTGGCCCAAAGCAAGGGTGGCTTTTTGGGAAGGGCAGGTGGCTGTGTTTGTGAAGTGATGGTAGGGCTGGCTGCCTTTCCTGTTGACTGGAGGGAGAGCCCAGCAGTCTGCTCTGTCCCAGAAGAAGCAAACCTGGGGTTCCTTGGCCTGTGTTCCCAGTGCTGCTTCAGCTGCTGACCGGCTGCAGCATCCCTGCGCTCCCTCCAGCTGTCATGTTGTGGGAACTGTTTGTGGTTGCTTAAAACTTAACTAAAAGGGCTGTAGGTGCAGTGCAAGGTACTGTTTTATCAAAATAGCTGCATTCCCTCTATTTTCCACTATAAACATCTTTGATTTTTTTCTAACTGTCCCTCTTTTTGCCTCATAGAACTACTTCCCACAGACTGAAGCCAGTAGGTCATCCTGCTGTAACTGTCCCATGTGGGTGTTGCCTGAGACACTCCTGCAGAATGACTGCATGTTAATATATTTATACAGCCCCTCCTACCCACTATCATGGGAACCATTCCCTCCTGCCTTTGTGCAGTGTCCGTAGCAACAGTTGGAATTGCTATGAGGAAAGGCAACATGGTTTTATTGTGCTTTAGGTAGCTGCAGTGAAAACCTGAGTCCCTGTTGCAACCAGATCCACAACTCTCGTCTACAAATTCTGAATCACCTGTGCTCATGCTCTATGAGGATTACCCTGAGTAGTTTGGATCTTCTTTTCCAGTGCTATTTCCTTTGTTAACTTGGTAGTTTTAGTATATTTTGGATCTTGGGCCAAACTTTTTTCTCTTGAAGCCCTTACGTAGCCATTAGGGAGGCCATAGTGCCCTCCATGTTTTCCCTTGAGTTTTGTGTGACACTCAACCTACAAACTGCTGAAACTGCATTAAACTTGTCTGCTCTCTTGCTGTGTGGGAGCTGCATTTCAAAGTGCAGCCTTGGTATCTCTTGCTTCCCTTGCTGCTTCTCTGGGGCTGGGAGGAAAAGAACGGACACAAGCTGTTCACTGCAGGGGATCTCTTTTTATATACTAATATACATGTATGTTTTGAATGTGCTTATGCCTTCTTGGTGCTTCAAAGAAGACTTCTGGCCCTCATCCCACTTGGTACATGAGCTTTGGTTGTTGCTGTGGAAGCTAATGACACAATCTTGATTTGGGCTAAAAATCTGATAATGTTAAATGAAGTCTGGCTGAACAACAGGAAATATAACAAGGGGCAGACTTTCCCTTTTCCTTACTGAAAGCACAACTGGTGTTTGAGCATGAGGCAAAGACCTTAAAATATGAAGTGACTGAGGCACTGGCTGGCAGGTCTGCAGAGCCTGAGATCTTTCCTTTTGTTCAGCTGGCCTGCAGGCAGCTCTTTGCTGCTGTAGCAGCTGGAATTACTTTGGTTTCAGCTTTTCATAGGCTCTTGTCAAGCCATTGTTTGCAGGTGTATTGAATATGGGCATGCTCTGGACATAGAAGCTGTACTGGTGAATCTTTCTAGACAGGGTGTAAATTAAGTTAAACCCTGGGGGAGGAGGAATGCAAAGTTCTGACAGGCTGCAGGCAGTGGTTGTGAGAGGGCATCCGTGTGCCTCAGAATGCTGGATGCTTTCCTGGCTCCTGGGGGAAGCTGCAGCTGCAGTAGCTCACATTGCCTTTCTTGGTATCTAGAGAAATGCTTATCATCCTCCACAGATGGAGGAAACCTAGGGGACATTAAAGAGGCACTTGTCCCACTAGTCTTCTGCAAGATTGATTGGCTTTTCCTAATCCATCTTTTTGATCTCTGCTAGCCATCTTGTCTCCAGCTGTAACATCCTCTCCTTTGGATTTATGGACCAGTGCCTGGGGAGAGAGCTGCCACTGCAGGCAACCAAGCTGCTCTTTAGAACCAGAGGCTAGTGAGGCTGACCTCTTTTGTTTTGCAAACTGCATAGATCGTTTGCAGATCAGAATTTGGCAAATTGGAAACGACTTCTGCTAAAACATGAGTGGAGTCAGTGTTTAGTACTTGGGAGTCAGCGTTAGATGGCTGAAGTGTTGAAAAGTAGAACGGGTATCTAAAGATAATCATTAAAAGCTACATGAGTGTTGCCGTTGATTTATTTTTAACTAGCTTGGTTCAGGTTTTGTTTTCTCCGACTTGTCTGGATTCATCTGGTGGGCAGTGGAAAGCTTGTAGGAGATCTCTTCTTCCTGCTTTGCAAATGCTTGTTTGCACATTTCTGAAGAGCTGCTTTGGTCACCTATCCTGTTCTTGGGGGGGAAGTGTGGTCTGGTGAGTCAAGTACCAGAATAGCCCTTGCAAAGGTAAGAATTGCTTTTGCTGTGGGACAGTTTACCCTGGGGCAGTCAAAGCTCTGCACAAAAATGTTCCTATCTGTGAAGAGCAGATAAGGGGTCTTGAACTTCTTTATGTGGTGCATTGAGAGCTGATAGAAAGCCAGGAGCTGTTCTTTGTTTTTTTCAAGACCTCGTCCAGATTTTCAAGTCTCTCCTCTCAGGTTTGCAGGTTTGGGCTTTTTTGCTGCCTTTATTGTGGAGCCTGATTGGATCTTCCAGGGATCCCTTTTTGCATGTCCGGAAATGAAGTTTGGAAAAAAATCCAACGTTAACCCCCAAGCCCCAACAGGATAAAGCACAATTTCATAAGAAGGGCCTAAATATAAAAACATGTGCATTTGGGAGGGCACTAGGGTGTTGTTCTTTGCTTCAGGCAACGATGGCTGCCCAATTTAATTGAACACATTCTTTGTGTTTGAGGAAGAAAGATATAAATGTTTAAATCTGTTGCTTTAGGTTAGAGAGTCACTTCGGAGCATGAATTGTTGCACTGAGTTAACTAAATACACCCAAGAGCCCAGGATGCAGTGCTGGATTACTGAATTATATCAAAATAATGCCAGTAAAATATCCTAAGGGATGGTAACTTGAAAAAAATAACGTAGCCAAAGCAGCCACACCTGGTGGAAAGAGGGTGTAGTGCTTTGCACTCTGAGTTACTAACCTCACAGATCCTGTGTTGTGGCAAAAAAAATGTAACAAATTATTTTTCACTTTCCTTTGCCCTTGTAGGGAGCGCTGCAAAAATGTCCCATTCAGCAGTTTTTCCGAGAAATGCAGGGCTTTGTAGAGCAAAGTTGTATTTTGATAACTGAAATGTCCAATGATGCATGGTAGGATTTGGGATCCTTTAGTTTTCTTGTGTAGGTGTTACAGAAATAGCTGTGATTGCTACTGAGAACTTTGAACTTCTGGTCATTTGATTTAACAAAGAGTATATGACTATAGAAAATGATAATGATTGCACAAAAAAACATTTGGAAAGAGGTTTTGGGCACTTAGTTGGCCTTTAAAACCATGTGGAGAGCTTCTCATATCTGCAGGATACAAAATGTCTTTTGTATGAGGAGGGCTGCCTGACTGAGCATTGAAGCATGCAGAAGCATTCCTTTATTTTTTCTTATTTTGCCCCCATTATCACCAGAGGGCTGAGCCTAAACTTAATGGAAAGGTCCTGACTGAGAAAAATCAGATGGGAAACTTGTAGAGATGAGAGAAATCAAACTCTTAAAAATTGCTCCATGTCCTAAAGGGCAAAACTGCCCATGCACTTGGTTGATGTGTGCTTGGCGTGGTGTGGAAGCCGAAGTCCTGCCTGCTGGTCAGGCTTCTGGCACTGCTGTACTAAAAGTAATAGCAGTGGGTGTGTTTCTGGCTTAAAACTCTTTAACTCCAGTGATTAGAGTTGTATTAACCTGGGGCTGGAGAAACCTGGTGTAAGAATGGGAAGTGCAAATGCTGTTCAGTCCTGCTGGCTGAAACTGTTCTCCACCATTTTCCATAGAAAATTGGATTATCTTATCAGTGACTTTTGAAAAAGTCACTACTTTGTTTTTTGGTGGGTTTTTTTTGCCTTCTTTCTATTATTTTTCCAATGAAACATCTTGGCAAGAGCTATTGAATTTCCTCCAGAAGCTCATGTTTCAGTTTTAGATTGAATGTTTAGGTTGAAAATAAGAACCCTTTATTATAAAGTTCAGCTGGAGAGAACTGACTGCAGTAACTAAGCTTTAGTATGTGTTTAGGTTTGTGTGTTGGGTTTTTGTTTTAACTTGGGAATAACTTTGTGCCTTCTCAATAATTACTACAGACTGCAGCTTTTTACTTGAAATACTCAGTACATAGGCCACATTAAAGAGATAAGGTCTTGTCTCATGGAATAGCTCCCATTGATGTAGCCCAGAAGATTCCAAGGGCCTCTCAAATGACATAAATACAGGATGACTGCAGAAGTACAGCCAGGCCAGCAAGCAGCACGTAGCTGCTGCACATCAGGATGGAGGGGAGGAGGGAGGGAGAACAGCTTGGAGCAGAGTCAGAGGATGAATGGAACTGCTCTTTGTGACAGCGAGTGCTGTGGCATCATCTCATGACTGCAAACAGAACAGAAATGCTTCTTGAGATGGGTCCAAAAGGCTTCTGCACAGAGCATCTCATGATTGATTGCCAGGCTGGTTGTGGGAGGCTCTTTACCAGGATGTTTCACTGACAAAGCATTGTGAGGAGGGATGCAGATGCAGCACAAAGCTGTGCTCTCACTGGGACTGTTTGCCAGAGTGTAACACGATGTGCTTGGGTAATGTGCCTGCACGAGGGGTGTAGCTGGCCTTGGCTGACAAGCTGTGTGTTGACGCACTGGAGGGAAGGGACACCATCCAGAGGAGCCTTGACAGGCTGGAGAGGTGAGCCAGTGCCAACCACATGAATTTCAACAAGGCCAAGTGCAAGGTCCTGCACCTGGGTGGGGGCAATCCCAGGCACAAATCCAGGCCAGGGGTAGAGGCTGGAGAGCAGCCCCGAGGAGAAGGACTTGGGGGTGGGAGGAGATGAGAAGCTCGACACGAGCTGGCAATGTGTGCTGGAGCCCAGAGGCCAGTTGTGTCCTGGGCTGCATCAAAGGAAGTGTGGCCAGCAGGGCCAGGGAGGTGATTCTGCCCCTCTGCTCTGATGAGACCTCACCTGGAGCTCTGTGTCCAGCTCTGGAGCCCTCAGAACAGGAGAGAAATGGAGCTGTTGGAGGGTGTCCAGAGAGGGGCCATGAAGATGATCCAAGGGCTGGAGCAGCTCTGCTCTGGAGACAGGCTGAAAGAGTTGGGGGTGTTCAGCCTGGAGAAGAGAAGGCTCCAGGGAGACCTTAGAGCACCTGCCAGTGCCTGAAGGGGCTCCAGGAAAGCTGGGGAGGGACTTGGGACAAGGGCAGGGAGGGAGAGGACAAGGGGGGATGGATGAAAACTGGCAGAGGGAGATTGAGGTGAGACATGAGGAGGGAATTCTGGAGTGTGAGGGTGGTGAGAGCCTGGCCCAGGTTGCCCAGGGAAGCTGTGGCTGCCCCATTCCTGGCAGTGTTGAAGGGCAGGTTGGATGGGGCTTGGAGCAGCCTGGGCTGGTGGGAAGTGTCCCTGCCCATGCAGGGGGTTGGATCTAGATGATCTGCAGGGTCCCTTCACACCCAAACCATTCCATGGTTCTGTGCTGGTGTTGATCATGGATCACTGAAGAAAGCAAAAAACCCACATAAAATGGTAGATGTTTGAATTTGAAAAGCTTCAGGCCACCATCAGCTGTGCTGGCTTGACTGTTGGCTGAGCTGGGTGTAAGGTTTGTCAGAGTGCTGTGACTTGCCCTTGGTGCCTCCCAACCCTCTGCTTTCAGTGCTCATCCACTGGCTCTGGAAAGGGATCTGGGCTCAAGCTGCTCCCCTGAGCTGGGTGGTGTGTCTGGCCAAAACCAGTGCATCTGCTTGGAGGGAGGATGGGCAGAGGCTGGTGCTGTTGGAGGGGAGTCTGTGGTTGTGGTGAGGTTTCTATTCAACTTGCCTTTTGAGTTGCTGAAGAGTCTCCATCAGCGTCATCAACAGCTGTGTGGGCACAGATGTCGTGACTGGAGCTGTTCAATGTCTGTTCTTATTAAATCTTACAATGTAATGTTGAAATGGGACAAAAGCTGTTCTCTAAAAAAAGGGAAACTGCTCTGTATTTCCTTCAGATCTGTTCCCTCCCCCTTTCCCTCCTGCATTTTCCATGGCCTTCTCCACTTCGAAGAAATGTTAAGAGATCATCTCTCATTTTGTTTCCAAGACTTGCATGAGAACTTGGGAGCTTGTCTACTGGAACAAAGTATGTTAGCTACAGAGTATAGTAAACTTGGTACGTGTTTCAGCATGGGAAGTTGAGCAGCCGTAAATGTGGAACTGTTTTTAACTTCATTATTCCTAGATAATGACACAAACTAAACTCAGAAAGGCCCCTTCTGGCTGGAGTTTCCACATGGTTGTGTTAGTAAAACCACTTGCTCAAGTTGGATGATTTGTAGTTGTTGATTTGCATTGTATTTTTTTTAAAGTTTATTTTTTCACTTTTTAACCCAAGACAAAGGAATCTGTTAATATAAGTTATTTATGGGGTGTTTTCACAGAATCATAGAATGGGGTATGGTTTGGAAGAGACCTTAAACATTATCTAGTTCTTCCCTGCATGGGCAGGGACACCTCCCACCAGCCCAGGCTGCTCCAAGCCCCATCCAACCTGCCCTTCAACACTGCCAGGGATGGGGCAGCCACAGCTTCCCTGGGCAACCTGGGCCAGGCTCTCACCACCCTCACACCCCAGAATTCCCTCCTCATGTCTCACCTCAATCTCCCTCTGCCAGTTTTCATCCATCCCCCCTTGTCCTCTCCCTCCCTGCCCTTGTCCCAAGCCCCTCCCCAGCTTTCCTGGAGCCCCTTCAGGCCCTGGCAGGTGCTCTAAGGTCTCCCTGGAGCCTTCTCTTCTCCAGGCTGAACACCCCAACTCTCCCAGCCTGGCTCCAGAGCAGAGCTGCTCCAGCCCAAGGATCCTCTCTGTGGCCTGCTCTGGACTCTCCCCAGAAGCTCCATGTCCTTTTCATGAAGACCTGTAGGACAAGGGCTTTCTTTCTTTGTTCTGCTAGCACTGGAACTGTCCAAACCCATCAATGAATATTAACTTATTCAGAGCAAACGGTTGTGCCAGAATAGGCATGAATTAACTTTTCCGGTATAATGTGCTTATGTTGATAAAGCAAATTCCTACTATTCAGGAACACATTTTACTGGAAGAGCCAGACCAGCCCAAGGGGTTTCTCTTGTGATAATTCTGTGTGTAGCAAAAGGTGAAAATTTATAGGGGATGTTAAGGATAAGCTGACTCTCTTGCGTTATTTTTATGCCCTTTGCTATAGAATTTCCCTCAGTAACTCTATAGAAATGATATTTCTGCAGCAGAAGTCAAGGGAAATTATTGGAGAGTGAGTGAGCATTTACACTTCTTAGTCTGGAAGGTCCTGAGATGCTGGACTCCTAATTGAAAGGTCAAAGCAACTTCAAGAAACAAATGTCTAAATATAACCTCAGCTTTGGACAGGTGGACTCTGGTAACTAAGGCTTCAGAAGATGGAAACAACAGTATATATTGGAACTCCTGTAACTTCCCTAAAATAGATTATTTTTTTTTGGTAGCTTTGTGTGCATGTTTGCAGGAATTTGGAATGACTGCTAAACCCACGTCTGCTTCTGTTGCTCCTGTGTCAACTCCCAAATTAAGTCAGCAAGCATCTGTGCCTTGCAGTCCAGTCTGTACTCGTACAAGGCACAGAACTTGAGCATTACACTTGGGTTTTGCTTCCCAGTTCGTGAAAAAATCTGCATATTCAGCCCTCCTTTTTTTCTGAGTTTTTTTTCTACACTGCTTTCCACTCCTACTGTTTATTTGATGCTTTATTTTACACAGTCATTCCCTGTGCTGGAGTCTTGCTGCCCATATGGAGATGTGAGCATGGACCAGATGCTAGGTCGATGGAATCAGCTGCTCATTGTGCAACTTCCAGTCAAATACCTGCTGCATACCAATAATCCTCAAGAGTAGCAGCTACACAATTCTTGGTTTCAGGAAATGACAAAGAAACAAGCAGAATGACAGTTCCTTCATGTAAATCTTCTGCTGGTCCATAGAAACTTGAAATATGTCTTAATCCTTAAGCCTTATTTTTCCATAGAAGGCTCCTTTGGGTGAATTTAATGGCTTGGGTGGCAATCAGACTCCTAGTATGATGTCATGACCCGAGTAGGGTAACCCAGGGAGGTTCAGACTGAACCTCCCTGCTTTCTAAACTTCTCAGAGAGGAGCCTGGGTGAGACTGGATCCAACCTGTGCCTCAGACCTGGCCCTTCCAGGGAGAGTGATTAAAATCCCAGTCCAAGGAAATGCTCGAGTGGCCGATACCCCTTGATCAGATCAAGATGAAATGACACTCAAGGTCTGTATTTGAATATTAAGGTTAATTAAAACCACATAAGGAATACTGATCCTTCAATTATCATCTCAGGCTGTGTGATCATAAAGGCTGGTTATTGAGATGACAAGAGTCACAACACAGGTATGTTCAGGCTGCACGACCTGAGAAAGTCGTGGTCAGGGCTTGTGTTACTTAATGATTTTAGGAGGGAAGAGAGAGAGAGAGAAGGAGATAAGGAGAAGAAAATTTGAGAGAGAACAGACCATCCCCAGTCCTGGATCCAGGGTTGGGCCAGTGGGGGAGAGTTGGTGTCAGTGAGGCTCCCCACACCCACCACTGCACCCCCCAGGTTTATAGGCCTAGTTTCCTTATTTTGCAAGGATGAGTAAGTGTGATTGAGTCATAAGACTGAGTAGTTGGAGTGGACCTGCCACCTCCACCCCCTCTGCCCCTCGACCATTGTCTTTATCTCAATCGTTGTCATTATCTCAGTGGCTGGACATGCAGCCTCAGGCCACAGGGAGCCATCATCGTTGGCACCATCCTCTCAGGCAGGAATTTTGGGATGCAAACGAGACCGTTTGGGGGTTACAATGGGATTTCCACACCACTTCCTGCAAGTGCCGGGCTCTGAGGGCTTGTTCCTCACGTGTGCTTGCCATCTATATTCTTTAAAAGATTGTGATTCCTGTAATTTTCTGACAGTCAGCACACCTGATGCCTTCTTGAAAACATCTCTTCTTTTTCTTTCAGGACAAACACCATGATGCTGCTCACGAAATTATTGAGACAATTCGGTAAGTGTTCAGTGCAGACATGGCTGGAAACCTTTCCTGGGTCTTAACTGCCTCTCACTGAATGAATGTCTGGAGGCAAGATAGAAAGGAGGGCAGCATTTCTAATTATAATTTAGCAGGTCTACATTATTTTCTAAGCTGAATTGATATTGTCGAAGGACAAATCTCCCTGTCAAACAGGCTTTTGTTTCAACTTGCCATGTTCTGAACTCTTATGAACAGCATTAAAAGCAAGTGGTGATACTCAACTTTTGGTGTTGATTGGCAGCCTGTAGTTGATCTTTAGAAGAGGAAGGTTAAGAAACCATCGTTGGCATGAGGTGTTAAGTTCTGGTCTTGCATATCCTCTTCCCCACTCTCTCCCTTTTCCGGAGTTGCTGTGATGTTGCAGCATTGTTAGCATTTGCCTTCTTTGGGAGTGATGTTTTAGCATTCCTCTGAATTCTGCTAGTGGAGTTGGACCAATGTTGGGAAAATGGGAGGATAAGGGTGAAAGACAAATACAAAAAGTAGGAAGTCTGATCATTTCCCAACAGGGGCAGTGGTTATGACAGGGCTTGCTGTTATTGCAGCAGGATTAGGTGACTTGCTGTAGAGCAAATATTGTTAATTGCTAATACACACTCCCCAAACACCTGAGGGATGTTTGTGTTACACACATTAAAAGCTGTTTTCATCAACACTTTTAGACCCTTATCATCCTCATCCAGGCTTCCCTTGTCTGAGGGCTGTACCTGCCACAGGTTTCAGTGGCTGGATGGTGCAGATACAGGTGTGGTACAAAAACAGGTGTTTTGTCTGTGTAGCCACCTGAGCTTGAATTTGGTCAGTCACTTATAGCCTAGAAACAGGTAGTGGGCCTTGTTTGCTCCCAGCAGGAGTGAGAGAGCTAAGAGCTTGCATGGTAGTGTTGATAATATCATCTATATACATGAAATTAGCATTATTCCATGGTCTGTGGTGGGAAAGAGTGTGTAGTGAGGCTAGAGCTGAGAATTTTTCCTCTAAAGAAACCTCTTTTTCTAACTACAATGCATGACACAAGAGGTGCTGCCACTGCTCCCTCCAGCTCACTGGTACTGATGCTGGTAAGATTCTCTGCCTTGGGAACCTGTGGCATCATTTGCCAGAATGATTACTGAGAAGACCCTTTCTGAGGGGATTTAAACAGACATGGTGCTGAAAGTGATGGGTGAAGTCATTGGTGTTAGTGCTTTCTGTGCTGAAGGCAAGGGGGAGACTGTGTTAGGAGCAGTTGAGTCAAGGTGATATTTCACAACTGTGTTTTCAGTGTGATTGCAGTGAGCACAGTGTGGGAGAAGCTTGTCCTGCTGCCTCTGCCTGCCTCCTGCAAAGGAACTGCAGGGTGGTTACAAAAGTGGTGGTTGAAAGAATGCAAAGAAGTACTTATCTCTTCAGCCAGTGGTAAACAGCTGCAAGAGAAAAAAATATAGACATCAGAGTCCTAACATTTTTAGGAAGATGGGGATCAGAAGAGAGTCAGCCACACATGTAAAAGTTCTATTTACTTGCCTATGTATTTGATGAAGGTGAATCAGAACTGTTGGGTCTCCAGTCATTTTTTCCCCCCACCGTTTAAAACTTGAAGCATATACCAGGGTACAGAAGAAAAAACTCTGCTTTTCCTATTGAAATTCATCCTGTGACAGGCTGTGGGGTTTTTGATGACAGTGCTCTCCCGTTTTCATGCTTTTGGAGGGAAGTGTGTGCAAAGCTCATGTGGCTTTTGAGTTGTCTTTGAAAGGAGTTAATCTTCCTGCATTCCAAAACTGGAGATCTCTTCTGTGAGATGCCCATGTCAGATGCTCTGCAAGTGGGTGTCTGCTTGCCTTTTCTAAAGGCTGGGTGTAAGTGGGATCTTTTATCAAAATAATGTCTGAAGATCTGTTCTAGGTTGGGTCGTGTCAGGTGTAAGGGCAGTTTAGAGCACTACAGAGAGCAGAATATCCCTGCAAGGAATGGTTGGTGGCATTGCTTTGGGGTGCTGTAGCAACAGTCTTCTCCACATTCAGCTTTGTCAAAGCTTGTTAAGAGTATCAGAATTATTTTGAAGTACCACAGTTCTTCTGCATTACATTTTATGTCAGATTAGCATCAGCCCTGGCTTTGGGTATTTTTAGATGCATTGACTACATCTCTCACCTCATTTTGATGTGCCATTTCAAGAGCTTTAAACTACTGCCAATGTCTAGGGGCTCTTACTGTTTATTCAGTACAAATGTGAACTGTTGCAGCTTTCCACTGAGCATTTGGTGATGTCTGCTTTACTCCCAACAATATTTGTGATCTGTCCTAACATACAGCAATGCCAGTCTAGAACTGAGACAGACTTACTGGACTTAACTGGAGAGGTTTTATTAATTATTTCTTCTCTTGTTCCAGGTGGGTCTGTGAAGAAATCCCAGATCTCAAGCTTGCTATGGAAAACTATGTTTTAATTGACTATGATACAAAAAGGTGAGAAGAATGTTGTTTTTTTATTTCCCACCAGGAGGACAGGCCAGAGCATTTTATAGTGAATCATTTTGTAACTGGTTATTCTTAGACACGATGAAGTTTTCCGTTAGAACTGGCTTCAGACTCTGCAGAGTTATTTTGGTAGGAAATGTGTAACAGAAATATTGGCAAAGGCTGTTGGATTAAGGACATAATTGGAAACTCCACACAGCAGAAAGTTGAGCTCTGGTGTATGTTGGAATTACTCACTCTGAAACAATGATCGGTATCTGCGCCTTGGCCTGTGTCCAGTGCTGGGAATCTGAATGGCACAGAGGCTTCTCCTTCTGTAGTAACTAAGAATTCCTGTTGAGAAAGTGGCATGCCAGAGCTGTCTGTCAGCACTTGTGGCTGTGGGAGGTTGACCTTCCCCACCCCACCTCTGGGTGGGATTCAGTACAAGTGGGATGCTGGTTGGGTGGGGACGACATGAAAAGGCCAACTATTCCTACTGCTCTTCTGGGCAGTTAGAAGTAATTTTAAGATGCTTGTGGTTCCACATGAATGCCTGTGCCACAAATGGCTTCAAACAAATGTACAGTATGTGGCATTCATCTTGAGGCTGGGAGAGGCAGATTCTGACCTGCAGTGTATCTGGGGTTCTGTGGATCCACTTGGTTGTACTGAGAGTGGGATGGAGATGATGTCAAGCTGCAGTTTACAAAAACCTCCTTTGCTTTCAAAGACTGAATTTGTTCAAGTCCACAGCAGGACTAGGCTTCTAGAATGAGTTTTACAGATGAAACTGCATCACTCTGATTAATCACTGGCTATTGTCCTGATCCTTGTGTCACGATCTGCTTAAGGTATTGCTTCCTCCTCTCTCAATTTCATTTTGTTTCATTGCAAAACTTGTTAGTCCCTGAAAAATTCAAAAGGAGAAATCAGGCTCAAACATCCCTTGTCATCAAATCCTTGGATTTGGATTTGTGGCCTACTCATAGTGACTGCAGTGCAGCAACTGGTAGTTCTGCCATCCCCACTGGGCATGTTTAACTGGGCAGTGTCAGTGTGGTCAGCAGCAAAACCAAATGACAGAGAAACCCATCTGCTCCCCAAAGTCACACCCTCTTATCTTTCTGCAGCTTTTCAGGAAAGTCTTAAACCTGTAATTTTGGTAATGGTTTTAGTCTATACTTCCATTGAAAAAATTAATAATAAAAGATTGCTTGTAGCAGCTAGACTAACACTTGGGTGTGAATGAAAAGCAGGGATTATAGAAATGCATTTTAGCCTCTTGGTTTGTCTGAATGTGGATTTAACATGGGCAGTTGAAAGCTTGAAGTGAAAGTCAGCAGAACTCCTTGGAGAGCTGTCCTTGCCAGAGAATCACAAGAGACTGAAGAGCCATGTCCTTCTGATGTCCCCTGCCTCCTTCCTGATTTGGGGATGACCATGATTTAATTTCTTACTCCTGTAACTCCTTGGGTTGTTTGTCTTTTGCTGTTGCTTTGTGGGTCTGATTACACAGCAGATGATGTTCCTGGTAATATCTTTTCTTCCCTGGCCTGAGATGAATGTATTTAATCCTCTCAGCTTCTGTCATTAAGGCATCTGCCTGAGTTGACTGTAATCCCAGCCGACCCATGAAGCAATCAGGATTGGTGGAATTTTATATTGTGTCCTGGGTCTGTCTGCATTTTCAGCTTTAGAGTGAATATCTAAAAAAGGGCCTATTTGTCTCAGGACTGGTTATCAAGGAGAGGTGATGGCACAAAGCAGAAAAACTTGAATGTCTTAAATTCCTATGCAGCTGAGAATATGGGCAAGAAATAATGGACTCTGACAATGAAAAACTTTCTAATAAGTCATACTTTGAATTAAAGCCTTCTTCCATTAATTAAACAAATACAATTTGCCACGTACTCCTGGTCTACTGGGGAATTTTTTTAAAGGAAACTATATACAAAGTCCTAAAGCTGTGTAGGTAATTAAATGTTCTGCAAGAAGCAAACCCTAACTAACCACCTACTTATGTTGTGTACGATGGCAAGAAGCACCAAGTTGTACCTTCAAACCTGCCTTTCAGAAGTGTGTTTTGAACTGACCCTGTGTTCTTTCTCCCTGTGCAGCTTTGAAAGCATGCAGAGGCTTTGTGACAAGTACAACCGAGCCATTGATAGCATTCATCAGTTGGTATGTACCTTTCTTCTTCATCCAGCTGGTTTCAAGTCACATAGAGTGAAAAACATCCAGAAAGCTGGAACTGGTTTAGCACTCGATTATAAGTCTTGGTCTAGTTGCATCACCAGTTTTCAGCACTTCCATTCTTTGGGGGAGTTACTCATCTGATATTAAACCTTATTTTCTTGATCACAGTCAAGGTGGTAGAATTGGAGGGACATTCTTAGGGAAAGGAAAAGAAAAGAAAATCCCCCCAAACTGCAGCTTTGTTAACTGTTACTCTTTAGTGTGCACATCTGGCACTTGGAAATGGTTGAGTTACCTTTGGGGGAAAGAAAAGGTTTCTCTATTTACCATTTATATATTTCACAGGGATTTATCATATGGATTTACTTTTGCATGGGGAAATCTCTGGCTTATGGGTACTTAAATAATCCATATGAACTCTCCTGTGTATTGTGGAAGTGATCCACGACTTAGGAATTTCCTTGCCACTCAGTTCTGCAGGATCACTGGCAAAACTAGAGTGTAATCTCTTTTCAGACCAATCCAACAAGCTTTTTGGTTTTTTACCCCTCTAAAAGGATGAATTGGAGGAAACAAAACAAAGAATGAATCAATGTCACTATTGACTGTTTAATTTTGCAAGTATAGATGGATTTTTTTCCTCTGCTGTGCTTGTGGGAATTATTGGAAGAGTGCAGTATTATGGCAACAAGACTTTTTTCCAGACTTTCCTTCACTTTGTGGGATTTGTCTCTAAAAGTTGTGCTTGTTTAGGTTCAGGAACCTTCATGTGTGTATTGGTTAAAAGTTAAAAATTTGAAGATATTCAGCATTTGCAATTGCTGCCTGAAATGCAAATCGGACTGGTTTAATCTTCTTGCCATCAGACTCTCAAACAGATGAATATTTAGGAGGAAACCTGGAGTTGTCCTTTTTTGCTTTGTTTTTCCTTGCGAAAGGGAGAGGTAAACATTTTTAAAACTGGACAACTGAAATGTTTAGGACAGGGTTTCTACTGAAGAAGAAAGGAAGATTGATTTCCATCTCTTTCCTGCCACTCCCCGTTGGAGTAGATGTGATCCCTCCCATCCCACAGTTCCTGAAAGAGAGTGGAACTGCTCTTTTCTTGACATTGCAGTCAACATCAGTGATCAGTAAATAAAAAATGAGTTAAGAAATTTTTACAGCTACTCCAATATTCAGTATGAAGCTTTACATTGCAGGCTGATTTGTACATTTATTTATTCCCTCTTTGCCCCCGTTGCCAGTAGTTGTGTTTGAAATGAGCTGTTAGTTCTGGTGAGACCAAGTCTAGAGCAGTCGGTGATGTGCAATGTGTTTAGTATTGCTCACTGTTTTCATAATGGTTTGGGTTGCAAGGCACCTTAAATATCATGTAGATCCAACCCCCCTGCATGGGCAGGGACACCTCCCACCAGCCCAGGCTGCTCCAAGCCCCATCCAACCTGCCCTTCAACACTGCCAGGGATGGGGCAGCCACAGCTTCCCTGGGCAACCTGTCCCGTGGTCTCCCCACCCTCACACTCCAGAATTCCCTCCTCGTGTCTCTCCTCAATCTCCCTCTTCCAGTTTTAATCCATCCCCCCTTGTCCTCTCCCTCCCTGCCCTTGTCCCCAGTCCCTCCCCAGCTTTCCTGGAGCCCCTTCAGGCCCTGGAAGGTGCTCTAAGGTCTCCCTGGAGCCTTCTCTTCTCCAGGCTGAACACCCGAACTCTTCCAGCCTGGCTCCAGAGCAGAGCTGCTCCAGCCCTTGGATCATCTCTGTGGCCTCCTCTGGACTCTCTCCAGGAGCTCCATGTCCTTCTTATGCTGGGGGCTCCAGAACTGGACACAGTTCTCCAGGTGGGGTCTCTTGGGAGCAGAGTAAAGGAGGAAAATCTCCTCCCTTGACCTGCTGGCCATGCTGCTTTTGGTGCAGCCCAGGACACGGTTGGCTTTTTTATCTTTCCAGAGCACCTGCCAATCAGCTTGTGAGACAGGGAATGGGAGGGGATTTCTCTCATGTCTACATTATGTCAGTGCAGCCTTGTTCTGGTGATGTTTACTTGTCCTCACGTTGGGTTCATATCTTCTCCCTGCTCTTTACCTTCAGTGGAAAGGAACCACCCAACCGATGAAGCTGAACACTCGTCCCTCCAACGGGCTCCTCCGGCACATCCTGCAGCAAGTTTATAACCACTCAGTGACTGATCCAGAGAAACTCAACAACTATGAGCCCTTTTCCCCAGAGGTTTATGGAGAAACTTCCTTTGACTTAGTGGCCCAAATGATAGATGAAATTAAAATGACAGAGGATGATCTGTTTGTTGACCTGGGCAGTGGTAAGTGACCGATAACTTCAGTGAGTTTTGACTCTCCTTGCTTGTTGGGGTTTTTTCTTGATTTAAAAAAAAAATATGTATATAAAGTGAAGTTAATATTTGGAAAGTAAAGCAGGACTAAGGGCTGTGTTACAGGATAAGCACCTTTTCTAGATAATCCCTAGTGATGCTCCTGCTTTTTTATGACAAGGTTAAAGGGACCGAAGAAACATCCCAGACGGTCCTCCCTGTAGTGGTAGGGAAATGTTGGCTGACAAATGCAACAAACCCTTGTTACAGAAAACTCTTGGTTTATGTTGCTATTGGTGAAGAAGAAATGATGTTTAAAGTGATGCTTGAAAGATCACAAATAGCATTTCCATTTCTAAGGATTTACTCAGTTTCAGTGGATTCAGTTTATGCCCTTCCTATCTGAAAATGGGATTTCTTGACCCATCCCGTGCCAGCATGAAACACTTGGTGTGGAAGCTGAAAATTAAACTGCTTTTTGACTCCAACCTACTTTTCAGTGTGTCAAAAATATATTTATTTATATACGTATTTATATATATATTTATATTCAGCTTTAACAGCTGCCTTGTGAGACCCCACAAAATCTGGCTTCCAACCTACAACTGCATCTCATGAACAGATTAGAGTTTTAAAAGGAAAGAGATGTTGGTAAAGAAACCAGATATAACTCAAGCACATGTGGAAGAGATATACTGGAGTAGGAAGATGATGTTTTTCATTTTGCTGCTAAAATCTGGTTCAGAGCAGAAGAGGAATAATAAGAATTTCCCCTTTTACTGGGTGGGTTGTAAAGTTCTAACTGAAGTATGTTTTGGTTTTGTTGCTGGCATGATAATGGGACTTCTGGGGAAACATGTTTTAAAATACATTCTGTTGTGGAAAAAACAAATATATTTTAAATTTAAATATAGCAGGACTGCCAGTCTCCCCCCCCAAAAAAAATGTAGCACATCTCCAGTCAGGGATCTGAAGTGAATTTTTAATTTTGTTTCACCCCCTGCTTCCTCCCTCAGTGGGACTTAGTCTGAAATTTCCTGTTTCAATGACTTATGTTCAGATGAGACCTTTAGAAAGGCATCAGAGCTCACAAACTATTTTCCATCTGGAAGAAAAAAAATTGCCATAGATACTTGCAATTGTTTGTTCAGGAAGGTTAAAGAAGATCATATCTGAAGTCCTGTTGTGCTGCTGATCGTGTCACAAGCTCAAATGTTAGATACTTTCACCTGCTATCATCAGAAATAAAATCAGGTATTAATTGCTAACCTCCCCACTTGCATCTTGGAGATTGACTGACAGTGTGAGGACTGGCAGTCTAAAAAGCCTGTCTGAAAGGAATGTTTGAAATTCAGAAGCTTCAAATTCAGACTTTTAATGTTTGGAGCATGGAAACAATTCCAACCAGAACGAGGTTGTTGAGTTTGCATGGAAGGAGTGAACTTTGTGTAAATTGTGATCAGTGGAGCCTTGAGTGGGGTGTAAATGAAACCACTGTCATAGCATGTTATTTTTTTACCAGTGGATTTAGTGCTGTTCCAAGACCTACATGCACAGAGCAATGGCTGAGCAGCAGGGTTAAACCCCCACCAGGGGCTGGGGCTGGGCTTGTTAGTTTTGTGTGTGTTGCCAGGAATATGGGGCTCATGGCAGGAGAAATTTCTGGAGGTATGCATCATCATTAGGGACACTGGAATTACAGTGCAGTGAGGTTCTTGCTAAAAGAAAAGCCAAGGAAAAACAAGATTTAAGAACTCCTTGTGGTGTACAGGGTCATGGAGATGCTGAGGGGACTGGAGCATCTGCCTGGGAGGAAAGGCTGGGAGAGCTGGGGCTGCTCAGCTGAGAGAAAAGGAGGCTGAGGGGGGATCTGGTCAGTGCTGGTGAATATCTCCAGGGGGTGGCAGGAGGATGGGGCCAGACTCTGCTCAGGGGTGCCCCGGGACAGGACAAGGGGCAATGGGCACAAACTGGAGCACGGGAGGGTCAAGCTAAACATGAGGAAACACTTCTTGACTCTGAGGGTGACAGAGCCCTGGGACAGGCTGCCCAGGGAGGCTGTGGAGTCTCCATCCCTGGAGACATTGCAAACCCACCTGGATGTGTTCCTGTGGGATCTGCTCATGGGGATCCTCCTCTGGCAGGGGGATGGACTGGATGATCTCCAAGGTCACTTCCAGCCTCACCGCTCCGGGATTCTGTGTGTCATGTGGTATCTGACAGTGCAGCATTTTCTTGATCATCCCTGTGTCTTTGTCCTGCTTGCTCTTCATAAGAAGAAGCAGCAAACCAGTTCTGCCTCAGGTCTTTGTCCAATGTTTTACCTCCTTCAGAAACTTTATAGAAACACAGAATGACCTGGTTGGAAAAGACCTTCAAGACCATTGAGTCCAACTTTTAATAATGCAGACATGTCCTTAAATAAAATATATCCCTGAGTACTATGTCTATATGACTCTTAAATCCCTGCAGGAGGGGGACTCCACCACTGCCCTGGGCAGCCTGGGTCTGACAACTTTTTTCATGAAGAAGGTGTTCCTTTCCATAAAGAAATTGTTCCCAATATCAAATCCAAACCTCCCCTGGCACAACCTGAGGCCATCTCCTCTTGTCCTGTCACTTGTTCCCTGGGAGAAGAGACCAACCCCGCTGGCTTCAACCTCCTCTCAGGCAGTTGCAGAGACAGAAGGTCTCCCCTCACCTCCTTGTCTCCAGGCTGAACCCCCAGCTCCCTCAGCTGCTCCTGCTCACACTTGTGCTCCAGCCCCTTCCCCAAGTCCACTGCCCTTCATCCATATTAACAAGTAGAAAACATGCACGTGTATGCAAAATGGGAATTGGCAAAAATCCAACCAAAAAAAAAAAATCCCCAACAACAAAGCCTCCTGTCAGCCCTGCAGCTCTCCTGGTGCCAGCCCAACACTCCAGAGGTAATGGCTGAAAAGCAGGAGTTCCACCCCTGCAATTACCAGTGGTGCTTCCTGCCGACAGGCAATGACGTGGAAAACAGCAAGATGTTCTCTGCAAATGGGCCTCTCCTCTTCCAGCCACTCTTCTTTCCCATGTGGTCATCTGCAGAATGGTTAAGTGCCCTGGTGAGCCAGGAATGCATTTTGTGTTAGCCATAGACAGAAAAAAAAAACCAAGATGCATCCATGTGCTATTGATGAATATTGGATGTTTGCAGACAATCTGGAGTGACTGCTGTGACAAATGGGGAGTGACATTGCTCTAGTGTGTGCAGAATGTGGGTCACTCATACAGAAGGAAATCTGATGAGTGATTTTGTTGTTTTTTTTCTCTTTTAACATCAGCTGGGGTTGGGGGGGGGGGAATGCATTCAGGCAAGGTGTAGAAATGGCAGCTACTTACTGCTGGTAGCATCTGATGCAAGTAGAATTTTGAGTGATGGAAAGTTCATGCATTTTAAAGTAATATTTAATCTTGCCAGCATAGTGGTTGCTTCTGAAATGTTGAGTGTCAAACCCTATAATTCCTAAAGCAGCGTTCAGAGGTAGCTCATATTTAAATAAGCTTTACATGTTCTCAGACATTATGCTGCATTTCATGGTGAAAACCAGTATAAATATTGAATCACAGAATGGTTTGAGTTGGAAGGGACCTTAAAGATCACCTGGTTCCAACCCCCCTGCCGTGGGCAAGGACAAGATTAAAAAGTGTGCTAGGGTATGGCAAACATTTTAGCCAATTTTTAAATGAATGGCATAGGTATGTGACCAAGAAGTATTTGTTTTGGGATGTTGACTGTTGAATGACTCAATTCAATAGTCAATTCCAATCTAAAATCTGTCGATTTGGTGGGATGCATCTAAAATCTGTGAACAAAAAAAAAATGCAGCCATTCTAAAACCTGTGTGAATTTGTCAAAATGAGGCTGCAGTATTTAATAATCATCAACATTGCTCTAAATGTTGTAATCTTATTGTCATAAGTGCTCAATACATTGAGAAATGTCAAGGTCAGAACTACAGTGCTGGGAATCCTTTTCTGCAAGAAAAGGGAAATGGCATTGCTGGCTTTCTAATGAGAATGGAAAGCCTTTTGTGTTGAAAAACAGGTTCTTAGTCTTTCCCATCTTGCAGGGAAATGGGACTTGCTTCAGTTATTCAGTTACCTTGAAGCTGCTTCTCAGTTGAGAACCAGGCAGAGCTCATGTGGGCACTGTCAGACACAGCTGGGAGCTGAAGTTGTACCCTGAAGCCTTGTCCCACAGCTTACCTGCATTTTTCCTGTTGGCCTTTGCTCTCAAAGCTCTTATCTCCCCATGCAGTGGTTTTCTACTGAAACTTCTTCTCAGGTTTGTTTTCTCCTTCCCTCAGGTGTGGGTCAGGTGGTGCTTCAAGTGGCTGCAGCCACAAACTGCAAACATCACTACGGTGTGGAGAAAGCTGATATTCCAGCCAAATATGCTGAGGTGAGGATTTGTTTTGAAGTGAGCTGTGTGTATACACCTCATTTGAAGGCTAACTCAGTAGTTCAGGGTTCCTGTTAAATGCTGTGAGGGAAGAAAAGCAGAGCTTTGGTCCCACTTGGTTTTGCTTCTTGGTCAGTAAGACCTGGAGCTTGGGGGAAGCAGCATGTGTCTGGTTGCAGGAGCATTAGCAGGATTCTGAAGAGATTTCAGGACCAGGAGATATAAAGCTGTTTCAACAGTGATGGTGCAGGACCTATTCAAAAGGAAATGCAGTGTAATCTTGACCTGAACACCTACAATCCTCCTGTGTCTGAAATGACTCCAGTACAGGGCTTCCAGAGACCACCAAAGAATTCTTAAAGATTTAAAATGCTATATTTATATTTATGGTAGTGGTGCTTCTTTTTGGTGTCCTAAAGCTGAAGTTCAGCTTAGTTATTAAACTGTTGTAGGCTAAATGATAAGGCCTGTGTTGAGTATCTGGTTAATAACTCCTTAGTAGGCCCCTAAATGAAGTTTTACTATAAGAAAACCATGATGTTTAGGCAGGCAGTCAGTTTTCTTTACATTTCTGATTCTCTGCCAATGGGGACACAAAAAGGTAATCAGTTTCAAGGCAAACCTGGAAGGCAAATGAACTACAAGCAAACAATAAAGGTTAGTCATGCCTTACCATAAGAAGTTTACTTTACTCAGTAGACTGAACAGAAACGGATCCCTCTGTATTGTTACAACAAGCTGACTCAGTCTGTACAGGCTAGAAAATTATACCTTGTGAAGGGAGGAGGGGAGAAAATAATCCTTGATCCTCCTTTTCAGTGGTGTGGGCAAATATGCATAAACACACTGGCCAAGAGGATCAGACCAGGATCTAAAAATCCATTTTGTTTCCCCTGCCATGACCCAGTGGAAATTTCCAACTGGAGCACTCTGCAAATCCCTCTGAGCATTCTGGTTTCACTGGGGAGTCACTTGCAAGGCCTGGAGTGCTGTCTGTGTTTAATGGTAACTTAAAGATCAAGGCTGCAGAGGGAACGTGAAAGTCTCACTTTCACTAATGTAATTGTGTCATTTCACTTCATGTCATTGTGCTGTGGTGAAAATGGTTAGCAACCAAAAAACTTCCCCACAAATTGAATATTGGGAGTATTCATTCATGGGGGGGGGTGGGGGGAGTGCCTTAAGTTTCAGAAGGACACAAGGATTTGATAAAGTTACTGGATGAACAAAATTTCCTGCGTTATTCTTCTGGTTACAGACAATAAGATCCTGTCAGATTTAACAACCAAACAGCTGCTGCAGTGTCAGAATGTGTGAAGCTGCCTGTGTACAGCTCATCTGCCTTGTGCTCGGTGTGATGGGCCCGTTTTCCTCCCCATCTTTGACAAAACATTTGTGGAAGGGATTGGATTAAGTTTCTAGTCAAGATTGGCTGTGGCAACATGTCTCTGGTTACTATGATAATTCATGCAGATGACTTTGAGAAGCTTCAGCTAACTGCAGGAGTGCTAGGGATCTGTTTTAGTGAAAAAAAACCAACATAATGCAAGTTCATACAGCGTATGGAAACACTGAAGGGTTTTGTGAGTTGTGCTGCTAAGCTTTGGAGGGCTTCTGAAATGTAGAGAATTTAAAAACACTGTTTGATTGATCTGCTGATTGAGGTTGTCAGTGAAGCCAGAATTCCTGCTATGCTTCTCTCCCTTCTCTATCTTTCCCTTCTGCCTCCAAACTTGGGCCTTCCAATATGTGGAGTCAAATCTTAAAGATCAGGAGTTTTCTTCAGTCTTCGAGACACATGAGTTTCATTTTCAGATGTGTTGGATGGGGTGTGCACCTTCACTGCCCCTCTAAAGTAGTGACCTGTGCTGCATGTTGTCCATTTATGTAGATGGAGACAAGATTTTTGTGAATCATGGAATGGTTTGGGTTGGAGGGACCTTAAAGATCATCCAGTCCCAACCCCCCTGCATGGGCAGGGACACCTCCCACCAGCCCAGGTTGCTCCAAGCCCCATCCAACCTGCCCTTCAACACTGCCAGGGATGGGGCAGCCACAGCTTCCCTGGGCAACCTGGGCCAGGCTCTCACCACCCTCACACTCCAGAATTCCCTCCTCATGTCTCACCTCAATCTCCCCTCTTCCAGTTTTCATCCATCCCCCCTTGTCCTCTCCCTCCCTGCCCTTGTCCCAAGTCCCTCCCCAGCTTTCCTGTGGGCAGTGTGGAGATACATGGTTGTAAGGCACCAAGCTATCTTGATGTATGGGGCTTTTGTTTCTTTTCCCCTATATTTGGGCAATGAAAAAATGGTACCAGCTTGGTTGGCAGCAGCCTCCATCCTCTGCAGCCCTGGTCTGTTCAGGTGTAGCTTGAAGCAGGTTGCTCTGCCAGGAGCTCCTGTTTGCTGCTGTGATGCCTGTTGCTTTCTGCTTTCTCACTCACCCCAGCTGACCTCTCTCTATCCTGTGTGTTCTTTTGCTCTCTGGGTTCAGACTGGCTGCCCAGTGCCTCCTACTCACTCAAGGATTATGTACCACAACACAAGTAGCTACTTAAGGTTGTGCCATTTTTGGGCTGAGCAGCCTCAATTCAGATTGTCTTGCTTGTGACACGTCACTTGGGTCAAAAAGGGAGGAGAGAAGATGCCAGATTTGACTTGATCCTGCTGAAGCAGAAGCTTTTTTAGGGAAATTAAACCACAGTACTTGTCTGCCTGCCTATCCTTTGAGTGTCAATGGCAAAAAATTCTGAACCAACCAAAAAAATAAGTGGTGGGGGTAAATGAACACTGTTAGAACTGCACCTCCTGTTACTGGTAACTTGATATATCCTAATAGATGGTTTTGTTTTTCTTTCCTCCTCTAGACGATGGACAGAGAGTTCAGGAAGTGGATGAAATGGTATGGGAAAAAACATGCAGAATACACAGTGAGTGAAATTCAACTGCAAAGCTTTGTGATCCGTGCTGATGTACAGAATTTGCAAAGCCCTCTTCAGCCTTTCCCCAGCCAAGCAGCAATATGAGTCATACCTGCTGCCTGGCTTTGACCTTGGTCCTGAGGATGGTGTTCTCCAAAATATCCTCCCAGGGCCCTCTTTTTGTCTTACCTGACATGTGCTATGGTGTTATTTGGAGCACTTCCAGGTCTTTTCAGAAGCTCTTGGAAGACTGATTCTTCTAAAATGTCATTTTAACTGGGGCTGCCACATGTCATCTCTTTGTGTTAAATCTCCTTTTACTTCTCCCCCCCCCCCTCCATGGTGTGGGGGTTCTGTTGGGTATTGAAAATGGCAGCTCCTCCTTGGGTTTCTGAAACAAAAGCTGCAGCTTTGGTTCTGCAGGCAGGTGAAGGTGGGGTCACCTGGGAGGGGTGGTGGAGGGGTTTCAGCCCAGGGGAGGATGGGGTTGGAGTTCTGGATGAATGCCAGTGCTGTGAGATTAGAGCAGGCAACTCCAGGACCAATTAATGGGATAGATGCTTTGTAGTTGGAGGTAAGGGGTGGGGGTGTGGGCTCAGGAAGGTTTGTGGGTGGTTAATGCTGACTTGGAAGGGATTGAAATTAGGTGCTTTGAGGGTAGAGCAAGAGGAGGAGGAGTAAATGGGTCATCACAGGGTACTTCTCTCCTTGGGGCCAGGGACATGTCTTTTCCCTCCCTATGAATGTTACTTAATCATTGTGGCTGTTTTCCACTCTGTAATGACAGGGTGAAGCATGTGCAGTCCTACACTAACTGTTGTCATTTCTTCCCTTTGTTCTTTTCTCCCTCCACTTAAATATAGTTAAGAAAATCCACTCCCTAGTTAATCACTTTCCAGTGAGGAAATGTGTGTACTCATAGCACAACAGGAACCCACTGGGACTTTTGGAAATGTGTGTGTATGCTTCTCCTACAACTTCACTGTGGAAATGGAAGAGTCTGCATGGATCAGCAAGTTTGCTGATGATACCAAACTTGGAAGGGTGGTGACACTCCAGAGGGCTGTGCTGCCATCCATGGACCTGGACAGGCTGGAGAGCTGGGCAGAGAGGAACCTCATGAGGTTCAACAAGGGCAAGTGTAGGATCCTGCACCTGGGAAGGGAGAACCCCAAGCACCAATCTAGGTTAGGGGTGGACCTGCTGGGAAGCAGTTCTGAGGAGAAGGATCTGGGGGTCCTGGTAGAAAGTAAATGACCCATGAGCCAGGAATGTGCCCTTGTGGCCAAGAAGGCCAATGGAATCCTGGAGTGCATAAGGAAGAGTGTGGCTAGTAGGTCAAGGGAGGTCATCTTCCCCCTCTGCTCTGCCCTGGTGAGGCCTCCTCTGGAGAGCTGGGTCCAGTTCTGGGCTCCCCAGTTCAAGAGAAACAGGGAACTGCTGGAGAGAGTCCAGGGGAGGGCAACAAAGATGCCTGGGTGACTGGAGCATCTGCCTGATGAGGAAAGGCTGAGAGAGCCTGGAGAGGAGAAGGCTGAGGGGAGGCCTTATTTATGCATATGAGTATCTCAGGGTGGGTGCAGGAGGATGGAGCCAGACTCAGCCCAGTAGTTCCCAGTGACAGGACAAGGGGCAACAGGCACAAGCTGGAACATGGGAAGTTCTGTTGAAATAGGAGAAAAAACTGATTTGCTGTGAGGGTGACAGAGCCCTGGGCCAGGCTGCCCAGGGAGGGTGTGGAGTCCCCTTCTCTGCAGATACTCAAGACCCCCCTGGATGCAGCCCTGGGGAATGTGCTCTGGGTGATGCTGCTTTAGCAGAGGGGCTGGACTGGATGATCTCTGGAGGTCCCTTCCAGCTCTGACAATTCTGTAATTCTGTTGCTCCCTAAGTGCCCAGAGAAGTTGGGTCCCTCTTTCCTGCTCAGAAGTTGCAGCAAATAACCTGCACTGCAGTTGAAGTGTGAGCAAGTGTTTGAGGAACTCCTTCCTTTTCCTTTTGTTCAGAGCCATTATTGCTGTGCTACTGGGATGCTTGGAACCATCCAGCTCCCAGCCTTCCAGCAGGGTGGGATCGAATGGCAGGTCGTGGAGGGCCAGCCTTTATTTCCCAGTTTTCTGTGTCTCCTGGGATCCCTGGTGCTCTTTAGAGGGCTTACCTTGTCATGAAGGATGCTACAGCTCTCCCTTCAGGAAGCAGGCTGGAGAAGGTGACAGTGCCACCTGCCTCTGTGCACTTTCTTCCTGAAATGCCTTGGCTGTGTTGCTGATTTTCTTCAGAGGGATCCTGGGCCTGCTGTGGGACTAGTTTGTAGCAGGATTGATATCAGGCTGCTAACTCTTTCCTGCTGTGGAAACACTGGGAATGCTTTACTTTTCATGAAGTGGCCATATGGCATTTTTCCATTGTGTCACCCAGCTGGCATGACATAAAAGGAGCTGGTACTGAAGATACTCTGCTTATGAGCTGTGTGATTTAAAGAATAGGGTAGGAACTTGGACTCAGAGATTGAAAGCATATTGATTGCTGGAGGCAGCCAGCCTTTCCATCTTGTGCATTCCAAGGAACAGAGTCTGGTGCTATATTGAAACAAAGCCACTTGTTTTGGTGTTTTTTTGTTTCTTTGCTAGGTTCTTAGGCTTTTACAGCTCTGCTTTCTGCAAAGGGTTTGGAGGAAAAATTCTGTCTCAAGTGTGCAGTTCTGGGAAGAGCTGAACACTTGCAGCTCTTCTTCTCTTAAGGAAAGTTGGTTTCCTCTCACCTTGTGTCCTGGTTTGAGCCAGGATGAAGTCAGTTTTCTTTTTACTTTTCAGTTAAAAGAAAACAAGCTTCATCCTGACTCAAACCAGGACACCTTCTTCTGGTGATGCTTGAAGATAATATTCATGGTTTACATGTAGACACACAGGGCAGATTTGAGTTTGTATTGCTTCATCAAACATCCCAGGTTTACATTTGTTTTTGCCAACCTGTTTTCTTCAGTAACTGCTGAGACAGTGTCTTCTGCAGATGAATGTCATTAAACAGAGAGCAAACTTGTCTCCTAATGCAGCTAGAAAACACTGGGAAGAAAAAGATCTTTCTGGAAAACAACTTTGTCCCTGCAAAATGCTGAGTGGAGTCCTAAAATTCCAAATGCTGGAGACAAAATTAAGCACAAACTGAAACAGGCTGTCATCAGCAGAGCTGAAATTGTGAATTCCACTCTCATGTTTTAGGCAGTCATATGAAAAAAACAAATATTTTGAGAAGAATAAAGTGGTGGAGGAGGGAAGCTTGGCAGAAGTTCAGTGGGTGGAAGTCTCAGATCCCACCTGCAGCTTTGTCTGAATAATGTGGATGGTGGTTTTGACTTCATGCATGTAACAGCTGCCTTGCTGGAAAAGGAAAAAATGTGGCACTTGAGGCAGCAATAAATCCTGGAGTGGGGCCTGCAGGGTTGTGGGGTTTTTTTGTGTTGTGTTTTTTCTGTTGTTTTTGTTGTTTGTTTGTTTGGTTTTTTTTAACAGCCAAGAGTCTCGGATAATTAAGTTTCCAATACAAATGGATTTTTGATTTCTCACTGAAAAGTCATCTGCTGCTTGTCTTAAGTCTTGCCTTTTAGCTAACAGTGGTTTGTGAGGCAACAGTTGCTTGTCCTTACTAGATCTGTGACCATCAGATTCACTTCTTTATCTTCCCCACCAGACTATCCTTGTTACTGCTGGAAGTTCTCAGCTTGGACACATGAATTCTTAAGAGTAAGGTGCAGTAAAAATATTTAAAATAAACTCTGGTTACCCATTCTAGGGGGCTTGGATCTACATGATCTTCGAGGTCCCTTCCAACCCAAACCATTCAAAGATTCTATCACCATGGGATGGTTTGAGTTGGAAAGGACCTGAAAGATCACCTAGTTCTAACCCCCCTGCATGGGCAGGGACACCTTCCACCAGCCCAGGCTGCTCCAAGCCCCATCCAACCTGCCCTTCAACACTGCCAGGGATGGGGCAGCCACAGCTTCCCTGGGCAACCTGGGCCAGGGTCTCACCACGTTCTTGATAAAAGAAGTCTCTTTTGAGAAATGGTTCCATAAAAAACAGGCAGAGTCACATACATGCAGTTCTTTTCAGTAAAACAAAACACAATTGTATAGACACTTTCAGATGGTCATTGCATGTTGAACTTCTCCAGGAGCTAGTGGCAAAGTGACCTGAGTTGGATGCTTGATGCTTCTGCAGAGATACAGCTGCTAGAAATGGGTCATGGCTGCAGTTCTGGAGTTGGAAGCTCCATTTGACATGAGAGGAGTGGGAGGAAAGTTCCTTCCTCACCCATGCTCATCATACCTTGGCTTGTAAGTCTCCTGATCTCCAGCTAGTGTAGGTAATTGTATCTCATAATCCTGTTTAATTAACTGAGTTTCATTTTAAATGACAGGCTCTTCAATCTCGTGATTGTAGTTGGGAAAAAAACCACAACCCAAGAGTGTTACACTAATATAACACTCTCTCACTTCAGATAAGAATCTTTCTTGGTTTTTCTATTCAACTGGGATGTTTCAACTTCCTATAAATATTTACATCCCTGTGCTACAGTTGTTTAGATTCAGTTGCTCCTCAACTTCTGTGATGTCTAATTCCTAATCTTTTAGGGATGATCATATTCTTTCCTAGTCTTCTCTTTTGCATTCAGACAATGAATTCTAGGGCTTTTTATCATCATCATTAGCTGTTCCAGCTTTTTGGACTAGAGTGTCCTACTTCCAACACATCTCCCTTTGTTTCAGCTCCTTTTCTCCTCCTTTTTCTTCCCATGGAACTCAGAAGTTTCCAAGATTAGCCTTGCCCCATTCTTTTCAAGAAAACTTGAGTCTGGAGGAAACAGGAGACTCTTCTAAGGTCATTAGGCCTAGATAATTAGAGAGTCTTTCTCAGGGAATTCCTGCACATGTGCAGTCATCAAATTAAAAAGCTCTATTGCAATTAAGAGGCAGATGGGTTTTCATGGTTTCTAACTGTAAATATCCTCATGTGGCCTCAAAATCTGAGCCATCTCCAGGTATCTGGGGCACAGTGCTGAGATTGCCATGGAGCAGAAAGTGCTTCAGTGTTCTTCCCAGGCTACCCTTGAAGCAAGTTTTCAGTGTGTCCTCAGTGCCTATTACCTGTTGTACTTTTCTACTAGGGGAAGAAATTCTTCCACTCATAGCTTAGAGTAGGTCTCTGCAAGCAAAGTTGGTGGTGGCTGCATTTGCACACTGGATTTCTGCTGCGGGCAAGGGTTTGTTTTGGTTTTATTTACTCAGGGCTATTCTCACAGAATACTTTCCCCTGTTCCACTAAAGCTGGTTCTGGCAGTAGGTGTAAATAATCTAAAAATCTTCAAAAGAAGTGCAGGAGCACACAGGGCAGTGTTGCTAAAGGCTGGGATTTTGGCTGGATCCACATCTCTTGAGTGCTCAGAGGGAAACACCAGTAGCTTCTGATGCTGAAGATGCTCCGTGGTTCACCCTGGGGATTAGAGGTGATTATTGTTGTGCATAAATCAGTGGAAACCTGGCATCTGGAAGCTTGCAGGCTTGTCTCTGGGTTTAGGGTGTCCTGTCTGGCTTATTTTCTTGGAAACCTCTGTCCTGAGCAGAAGCAGAGTGATTTGTGTAGGAGTTTCACTGCCTCTTGTTGTCTGATCCCAGCTGCTGGTTTGTGGGGCTAACTGACATCACCTGTCCTTAAAAATTTCCACTGCTGAACAGAACCCTGGAGCTGAGGAAAGGGCAGGATATCTGCTTGCCCCAGATGGTTTTGAACTCCTCGTTGCAGCGGGAAACTCGATGTTTTGGTATTTGAAAAAGCCTCCAAAACGTCCCCCGTGGCTTTGAAATGATGCCACGTTTTGGAGGCCTGGATTCGTGCCTCAAGTTATTTTTGAAAAGAACAGGAACCTAAAAATAACCATGTGTACTTTTCCAGGCAGAAATGACTGGGTTTGGGGAGCCAAATGCTTGCATGGAGGCTGCTGGAATGAGACATCCTGCCTGTGAATTGATGGCTTTGTGGAGCTGGGCAAACAGAGCGTTACCGGAGAGACTCCCAGCCCTGCTCTGGGGTGAGGATGGAGCCTCCTCCTGCCACAAGGGCTTGACCTTCACCAACTGTTGCTCTGCAACATGATGAACACCCAGGCACTGGAGTGCACCTCTGGGTGCTTCCCCCAGGCACTGACCTGCCTGTTTTCTTCAAGTTACAGTGATCAGGTGCCGTTGAGCCTGTTTCTCGGCACTTTCTGTAGAGCAAATTTATGTTTGTGAAACCTGAATAAAACCCCTGTTTTGGTTTCTAAATTAAGAAACAATGCAGGCTGGCAGCTCTCTGAAGAGGATTTCACTGAGCTAATTATCCTTTTAGATAAAGCAGGTCTTCTGCATTGTCTAATCAGATGAAAATATCTGCATTACAGATGGTCCCTTCCATTCATTATTCACTAAGGAGATTAAGTTTCGCAGAGAGAGGAGGAACACAAGGGGGGTGGAGACACTGGTGAGAAGAGATTGAGTGCATCCCCAGAGCTGTCACTGCTGCTTTTTGCACCATCTCCCTACATGACATTAAAGGACCATGATTTTCTGCTGGTTTAGCTGCTGCAGCCCTTGGCCAGGAGTTACTGTCAGCTGGAATTTCCTTACCAGTTCTTGTTTTGCTCTCAAAATGATTGTAAACCACAAAGTTGACTGGGACTTTGGGAAATTTTGCTGGATTCCCAGTGTCAGTGGATGGGGAAGGCCCTGCTTTCCTCCTTTTATTGACTCCTAGAATGGTTAAGATTGGAAAGAACCTTAAAGATCTTCAGGATCCAACCTCTCTGCTTGGGCAGGGACACCTCCCACCAGCCCAGGTTGCTCCAAGCCTCATCCAGCCTGCCCTTCAACACTGCCAGGGAGATCCACAGCCTCCCGGGGCAACCTTTTCCTGTGCCTTACTACCCTCATGGTGAAGAATTTCTTCCTAATATCTAACCTAAATCTTCCCTCTTACAGTTTAAACCCATCACCCCTTGTCCTATCACTGCTGAAAACCCCCTCCCCAGCTTTCCTGGAGCCCCTTCAGGCACTGGAAGGTGCTCTAAGGTCTCCCTGGAGCCTTCTCTTCTCCAGGCTGAACACCCCAACTCTCCCAGCCTGGCTCCAGAGCAGAGCTGCTCCAGCCCTTGGATCACCTTTGTGGTCTCCTTTGGACCCTCTCCAGCAGCTCCATGTCCTTGTGTTGAGGACTCCAGAGCTGTCCTCAGTGCTCCAGGTCCAGTCTCAATTTTTAGGCCATCATTCATTGCTCACTTTTCCCCAGGTACAGTAGATGAAGAAACTGGTCATCAGGGACAGTCAATCAGGCAGCTCTTGTCCTCTGTTCAGAATGTAGCAGACCACTGGTTCAGCAATCACTGTCTTGCTTCCAGAGGGGAAAAAATAACCAATTTCCTCCCAACCACAGTTGATCATCTGCTTATTTCTGTACTCCAGTATTTTTCCTGGTGATAATTTTTCCCTCAACTGCTGGCTAAGAATGACCCAGGGTAGCAGTATAATACAAAAATAACCCTGTTTAAACAGGGCTGAGGTTCATTTGAATTGTAACGTGGCCTCTATCTTCTGAAGTAGACAGGGGGAAATGTGTGTTCAGCCTCCATGTGTTATGAAAACTAGAGATTTTGGTTCCTGACCACACAGGCAGGACCAACCTATAGTGTAACTGGATCCAACTAAAGTTTAACAGCCACTTAGCTTAGATTTCAGGACCTTTATGTGAAGCTTAGTATTTCAAAATAATTTTATGTTACACTGGGTCTTTGTTCCTTCACTAGATTATGGCTTTATAATTATGCTTCTTTATTTCTCAAATGTTTTTCTTGCTCCTGTCTGTATGAAAACCTCATGTAGACATCAGAAATTTAGTGGTGGGGGGGACTGCAGTGGAGAAGCTGACTTGCAAAAATTGGTATAAAATAAATATAGCTGCCTTGCATGTGGATTTTCTTCTGTTGTGTCTTGGTTACTCGACCATGAAACTAGAAACAAGAACAGATAAGACTTGGAGACAAAATTATCTCTTAAAAATTTAGAGGTGATCTCAATTCACAAACAGAGCACAGAGAGCTCCAGAAAATGTTTCTGTAAATGAGGAGGGAAAGACTCAGTTCCCTTTAGAACTGTTCTGATGCTGCATTGAGTTTCTCCTTTAGGTTTTAGGAGTCCCTCGTGGTGTGGTAGGTTGGATCTCTCTGAGTTCAGTCTCCCAACTTAGACTTTGTTTTTGCTGTAGTGGGGATATCAAAACATGCACCTCCCCCAGCAGGTAGTAGTTCTGTTCTAAAACCTTATCTCAGCCCAGCTCTTCGGTGGAACAGAGAGTTCTGACTCACACTAGCTGTTCCAAACTCCTCTTTTCAGCACGTTTAGCTTCTAATACTCAAGTCTCTCAGCAAAGTTCTTGATCTGTTGCCCAAGAACCCTTGATGTTCACTTTTCTCAGCCCTCTCCTACAGTGTGTAGCAATAGAGCATTTGGACTTCTTTTCTGGGTTTTTTTTTTCCTCCCAAGAAGCCTCCCCACTCCTGCTGGCAACTGTGGCTTTGTCCTTCATGAGGGCTCTGACAAGTTTACCCCCTTTGTCCTCCCTTCTGTGGCTCCAAGTGGCATCAGGCTGCTCTGCTGGGAAGAGGAAGCCACGGTGAAGGGCACCAGGCTCTGGTGCTTCACTGAGACAGGCATCCTGGCTCAGCTGGTGAGGTCTGGAAGTAGCTGGAGTGTGTTTGCATTGCAGGGCAGGCACTTCTGTTGGAGTTGGCACTAAATGGGAGGAAGTGCTGGGATGTGAAATGTTCCCTTCTTTCCATACAAAGGAATTTGTGCAGGAAAAGGATCAGCAGTCCCTGCAGTCACTGACATTGCTTTGGTGTTCTGAGATTCTGATCAAAGCCATCATCTTACTTGCCCCTTCAAAGTGTGTCATAATTAATTATGATGCTTATTATTGCTTATTATTTTCATTATTGCTTATTATTTTTTCTCTCCTCCTGCTTTCCTCCCCCACCCCTCCTCCTGCCTTCCTCGTGGCACAGCCAACCAGCATGGCCTGTAGATCCTTCTCATTTCAAAAGGATGACTAAGAAAACATTAATCTGTGGAAGAGCTGGGTGATTGTGGGTATCAACCTGGGACTTGATGTGGTTTCATTAGAAAGGCACTTTATAAGTCACTGAAGTCGTAACTAATTATTTTCAAATGAGGCCTTTATGTTACTTGGTTTCCAACTTGAAAGTGTTTGAAACATTCAAGATTTGTAGTTAGTGCCACAAAAGTCAGATGCTTGTCTGTCTGTTGCAGCAAGAGCCTGAATTACAAGCTGATGTTTTCAGCAAGTGCTGAATCTCTTTGCTCTGGTTCTAGCCCTGCTAAGAGGGCTGAGAGAACCACAGGGGTCAGCAGGAACTTGAAGCCATCAGCAGATGTCTCCTCTAGTACAGGTGCTGCATGGCACTGCAGGCTTCTCCATGGAGCACAACCTTCAGAGGGCATTGGTGATACCTGGAGACCCTTTGCCATTCATCCTGTGTCACGTGAAGGGTGGGAGCAGAGAGGGAGGCACCTCCAGAACCCAAGGAATGGGCAGAGCCAGATGCTGAGCTCTGGGTACTTTGTCTCCTCAGCATTCCCTAAAGACTTAATTGAATCATGGAATGGTTTGGGTTGGAAGGGAGTTTAAAAGATCATCTAGTTCCAACCCCCTGCATGGGCAGGGACACCTCCCACCAGCCCAGGTTGCTCCAAGCCCCATCCAACCTGCCCTTCAACACTGCCAGGGATGGGGCAGCCACAGCTTCCCTGGGCAACCTGGGCCAGGCTCTCACCACCCTCACACTCCAGAATTCCCTCCTCATGTCTCACCTCAATCTCCCTCTGCCAGTTTTCATCCATCCTCCCTTGTCCTCTCCCTCCCTGCCCTTGTCCCAAGCCCCTCCCCAGCTTTCCTGGAGCCCCTTCAGGCACTGGAAGGTGCTCTAAGGTCTCCCTGGAGCCTTCTCTTCTCCAGGCTGAACACCCCAACTCTCTACTCCTGTGGTCTTGTTTGTAGTAATTGTCACAGAGTTGGTGCAGTAATTTGGCCTTGTCTGAAGGAAAAGGGGTACAGGGCAGAAATGAACAATATTAACTCTTGTGTGTGTGTTTTTGTTTGTGTTCTTTGTCTTTTTTTTTTAAGCTGGAAAGAGGTGACTTCCTCTCAGAAGAATGGAGAGAGAGAATTGCAAACACAAGGTACAGTACAGCAGCTCAGTGCTGCTTTATGAACTGAATATTTGGGAGTGTGTATAATGGAAATTGGGAGGCTGGCCAACTTTTTATATAGAATTTCCATAGCAAATCCCAAAGTCTATCTGCCAGCTTTCATACTGGCCTCTTTAGATCCTGTTTACTGCCTAGAAGAATGGGTTTAAAATGGGTGTCCCATGATATTACACTCAAGGGTGGATCCAAGATAAATTCTGCTTATACAGAGAAGCAGAAACCTCTGTTTGTTTTGCATATCCATGTAATTCATGGCAGTGATTCTGGCAAAATACGAGTTATTTTGGGTATTGGTGCTACAGCCAGGCTCACTTTCCATTAAAAAAAAGCAAAAGCATGAGACCCAAGTGAGTCTGTTCTAACTTAAACTGGGAATTCAGTCGAGCTGATTGTCTTGGAGATTCATTTCTGGGAAGATCTGTGCAGAGGGTTTGACTTCTTTCTGTTGGTAGCAAGAGGAGAGGAAATTTGTTTAAAGCAATAGAATATTCTTCTGTATTTTGAAAGGCTTTGCATTCTTTCAGCCTTATGGACAGAAGAAAAAAGTCTTTGTTTTTTTATGTGACCTTCTGGGTCACCCTGTTAAGGTGGGGAAATGGAAGACAGTTGTCAAAGAGGGCTTCTCTGAAAGCCTTCAGTATTCTGGCAACTTCTGGATTGCTTCCAAGACACTGGAGAGTTACTCCATCAAGAAGGCAGCTGCCAGGCTGATGGCTTTGACATTGTTATGTACCTCAGTCAAACTTTGGGAGGTGCCTTTTGGTTCGTGGACAGACTTGTCCTGATCCTGCAGCACAGCAGGGTTTTGAATCATTGCTCTTCCGACTTCTCCCTCCTCTGCTGTCTGTGCAGCTTCTGTTGGAATCAATTTATTTATTTTTAGCTGAAATACATCTAGCTGCCTGTAGAAAAGCTGGTAGATGTTTCTTCTGTGTGCTGTGCAGCTGATTGTGTGCCTTCTGATCCACAGTCCCCTTGCTCTCTTGATACAGAAATGCCAAAAAAGTCACTTTTTTCCCCCCCCCAAACTGTTGAGTGTTTGTGTTCTGAGTGTTCCAGCTGCTCAGGGTCTGCTCTAAGGAGCCTGCAGATTGTCTGATGAATTCCCATTGGAGTTACCCAATCTTGGAGACTTAAGTTGAAGTGTCACCCTGTCCCTGAGCCTGGGCTCTGAGGGGTGTGTTTGTCCCAGACGAGCCAGCGAGCTGGGCAGCACCAGCATTCCCGGTGCTGCCTCCACTTGTGGCTTCCCAGTAGGTGCAGAAGAGAGGGCTGAACTCAAGCTGGACTGGGGGCTCCTGTGCTTCTCTCCTGTGCCAGAATGAACACTAAAAAAAACATCTCTCTGGTAAACTGTGCCTTTTTCCCTTCCTCTCCTGGATGGTTTCTTGTCCCATGAACGTGCTTGGCTGTTTTGCAAGGCCTCTTCTTGGCACACGGTGGGAAGGAGGAGGAAGAAACCCCTGTTAGCCTTACTTGCCAGGCAGGGTTTCCCAGATTTCCAAGAGCAAGGCGTAGCAATAACTTCTTTTTTTCTTGGTGTATAAACATATTTTTTCATCTGTGGTTTTTAATAGCTTTGGCTGCTGCTTTGAAACTCAGTGTCCGTGTTGAACATGTTTCATGATCGTGTTTCGTGTGTGGAGGCACTAGGAGGGGAGTTTTCAAGCAGACTTCTTGCACAGAAATCAGATTTTCATGTTGAAACAGCAAGCCAGAAGAGCTTAAACAGTTTCTGTGTGCAGGGTGCTCAAGGGCTTCCAGGAGATGTTGAGGGCTCTTGTTGCACACTGGTAGGAAACAGGCACCAGGGACCATCAGACCAGGCCCAGGCTCTTAAAAATAAAGAGAAGATTTATTTTTTAATCTGTGCCATCTTCTATATCTTCCCCAAACATTTTTATCACTTGTGTGATTCTACCTTCGTGCAAGTTTCTTTGTTTCCATATGACTGGGTTTGTTGGGTTTTTTTCTTTTTTCCAGGAACAAAACCCCCTTATTTGATTTCCTAACCCAGAAAGATGCAAATCCTTTGTTGTGATTTTAGGGTGAATTTGCTGGGTTTAAGGCAGAAAACGTGCAGGGAGATTTCAGCTGTGTTTTTGCATAGTGGGGGAATTTGGGTCTAGAAGAGCAAACTTCCTTTGATATTTTGCTGTAATATTTTAAATGCATGTGAAGAAGTGATGGGATGAGTAACAGTGCTGAGAGATGTCAACTGTCTTTTTGCATAATGGGGGAATTTGGAGCTAGAAGAGCAAATCTATTTTGATATTTTGCTGTAATATTTAAAATATTTCAATATTTTAACTATGTAATATGGACGGGGAGAAGTAATGGGTGGAAATGTGTGTCTGTGGTGTTGGAGCATTGCTTTTCGGGGGGGGGGTTGACTCCTGTGTGGTGGTAGTTGCTGTGTTGGTGGTTGGTCTCACCGTGGCAGAGGGGTGAAAACACTTAGTGCCTTGTTTTGTATTGAAACTTGAGGTGCAAAACTCAAGCTGTGTGCTGAGAGGAGCTGGCAGAGCAGGAGGCCTTCAAGATTTTTTAAAAAATACAAGTATGTGGGCAGTGTCTGTGGCTGCTAAAGGCAAGGGACTGTTCTGTGTCACCAGGCAAACCAGTGTTTTGTTTGATGGCCACAGCTGCACAGGCAGGGACAAGCAGGAGCTTTCAGTTTCATAACTGGCTGCAGAGGTTGAACATGACTGTCAGTTGTGGCTGGGGGGGTTGTTGTGTGTCTGTACTTGGGTGCCATTTCCCTGTCCCTCTTCATTAACTTGGCCATTATCTTGCAGTGTTATTTTTGTGAATAATTTTGCCTTTGGTCCTGAGGTGGATCACCAGCTGAAGGAGCGATTTGCGAACATGAAGGAAGGTAACAAGTCCAACTTCAGACCTTTTCTCCTTTTGTTTCCCTGCTTGCTGTGGGAGCTGGTGGTGGGAAGGGCTTAGAGCCATCACAGACCAGGTTGGTGGGTTTCATTCTGTGCCTGCTGGGCATCTGCACCACAGTGGTTATTCCTTGGACTTCCCATTTTCATAGAATCATGGGATGGTGAAGGTTGGAAGGGACCTTGAAGATCAATCAGGTTCCAACCCCCCCTGCTAAGAGCAGGGACACCTCCCACCAGACCAGGCTGCACAAGCCTCATTTTTAATATCAGCCCTGCTCTTCCTGGTTTCTTGGAGGTAGCTCTGCAGGTGAAGCTCCTGGTGGGGCTCTGTTGGGGTGGGAGGAACTGCTGGTCCTTGAACTGGAGCCAACAAAACAGGCAGTGACCAAGGCCCAGAGCTTCCTGCCTGCATAGACAGGGCTTTCCATGCCCAGTTTCTATCATAGATGTAGTTGGAATTCTGAATTCAGTTACTGGAATCCTGCATTTGAAGTTGTCACATTCAGTACTGGGTATTAACTAATCACTAGTTAACTAATGTCAGTGGGGACACTGTCACTGGCTGCTTCTTGAGCACTGCAGGCACAGGGGATGCCCAGTGACCCCCCTGTGGCCCTTCCCTCACCCAAGAGGTCTTTATCTTTTTGTCTTAACTGCTTGGATAAGTAACCATTTTATTTGGTTATGGCAGAAATTACAAGTATGTCTGAGAAGAAAAATGCCTGGCATGAGCAAAGAAGCTGCAGCTCCCCACTCTGCAGCTTTGTGCTGAACTAAATCATGTGACTTTTGAGCTCTGCTGCAAACCATAAGCACCCAAATTTAAACTTCATTTTAGTAGTTGATCTATGATGTTTTTTGTTTTTTTTAAACTTTTGCTCAGTGGTGGCTTGGGAGAAGGTTCCTTGGGTGGCAAGGTGAGGAGGGGAAGGTTCAAGAGCTCTTTACAAGCTGAAGAGACCTTGGTTCTCATCCCAGAAGGTGCTCAGGCTCTGTGCCTTGGGCTGGATGACCACAAATAGCTCTGAAATGGAGATGAGTGTTTAAAAAAAACCAAGAGCTTTGGGGGTTTATGAATAAAGACACTAAATAGGAATGAGATAGAGGCGTTCCTAATTGGAATTTATATAGATTGCCACTGGGAATTCATGTGCTCCTTTCTGGTTAAGTGTTTGAAGATCTGTCATTTTAAAGTGATCCTTGAGGTGTCACCTCATTGCTAGTGGGACTAACAGACTGACTTTCTTGGATGCTGTCAGAATGAACTTTTAAGTAATTTTTAAACTGCTTTTAATGATATGCAAATGGTAGTTTTATTAGGGCTGCTCTTCAGGGCTCTGTGCTGGGTTATATTTAATAAGCAGTCATTTCTGGAAGAAACAGTGGTAGCTGAACTTGTCTTTTTTGTTCTTTTTCCAGGTGGGAGAATTGTGTCCTCAAAACCTTTTGCACCTCTAAATTTTAGAATTAACAGTCGAAACTTGAGTGGTATGATTACCTTTTCTATTTTTCATTACAATTCTGGGGTGTTCATTATATGAATGTGTCTGTGGTGGGTTTTTGTTGCTCTTTAAAGAGTTGTGGAGGTAACTAGGCAAATGCTGTGGTGTTGTTATAGGGTAAGGGCTGAAGTGACGTGTCTTGGGAATCAAACAAACAAAAAACCCCATCCAAGGCTAGAACAAATAGACACTCTTTTTATGGGGCTCATCCTGCTGTGTTAAGTTGTCTTTAATGTCATAGAATCATGAAATGGTTTGGATTGGAAGGGACCTTCAAGATCACTTAGATCCACCCCCCTGCATGGGCAGGGACACCTCCCACCAGCCCAGGCTGCTCCAAGCCCCATCCAACCTGCCCTTCAACACTGCCAGGGATGGGGCAGCCACAGCTTCCCTGGGCAACCTGGGCCAGGCTCTCACCACCCTCACACTCCAGAATTTCCTCCTCATGTCTCACCTCAATCTCCCTCTGCCAGTTTTCATCCATCCCCCCTTGTCCTCTCCCTCCCTGCCCTTGTCCCAAGCCCCTCCCCAGCTTTCCTGGAGCCCCTTCAGGCACTGGAAGGTGCTCTAAGGTCTCCCTGGAGCCTTCTCTTCTCCAGGCTGAACCCCCCAACTCTCCCAGCCTGTCTTCATAGAGACCTGTTCCATGTCACTGTTTCCTGGGCTGGGCATTGGTTATAACTGAAGAAAAAGAAGGTGTTTCCAGCATGATTCATTTCTTTCACTGCTGCTTTCTGCAGTGAGTAACTTTCCTGTAGATTTCTTCCTCCCTGGTTAAGTTTGAACAAGTAAATCCCACCAGTCAGGATTTGTAAGGCTTAGAAGCTGAAATGCTCAGCTGAGTGCTGTGTCCTGTGCTCTACACTGATCAGACAAACCTATCCCATGAACACCCACTTGCTGTTTTATTGCCAACAGTTTTGTTGTTTTTTTTTTCTCCTTTGAACACAGCAGACTTGATGTTTGCCAGTGTTGTCCTTTGCAACTGCAGTTTAGTGAGGTTTTGAGATTGCTGACACCCCATCTCGTTGCTTTTGCTTCTGTCCTTTATTTCAGTTTTTATTGTTGAAATTTTTCAAGTAGAAGAATGAGCCAGGATGGGGTTTACACACAGTTACTGTGTCCTGTGCAAAATACTCCCTACATTTAAAATACACCTTGTGCAAACATGACAAGTCAGGTTCTGGGTTAAAGAAGCTGTGTTTTCTGTTTCTGGACTGACACTCATGCTGAAACTGCATTTCAAGAAGAGTCATTTGGATTGTTTGGGAGTTATTTTTACTGAGGTTGTATTGTTGTCAATGTCCCATGCACTGGACACCCAAAACTGCCCTTTTCCTTCCTGTTTGAGAAGTTTTTCTGTGGCAGCTGCTTGTGTGGGACCTTAGGAACATTGTGCCATGCCATGCCTTGCCAATCCTTTGTAGACTTGACAAGAAATGGAAAAAAAGGCAGGAAGGTCCTCCTGGGAATCCTTAAACCCCCAGAGAGCTGGGATCAGCCTGTCAGTTTGCTAATAAGACAAAGAGCACCTGAGCAAAGCCTGGACCTCTTTTACAGCACACTGGGACTGGATGAAATACAAGAAGGTCCTTCTGAGGTTTCAGTTAGACCTGCCCACATAAATACATTTGTTTTTGCCCCTCGAGCCTTTTCTTCCCTGACCATTTCATTCTCTCTCTCCTTGCTAGGTCTGGGAGACTGCAGGTATTAAAAACATGGTGGGGAGGCAAAGGGGCCAAGCTGCACCACTTCTTTCACCTAATGAAAACCTCATTATGACCATGAGTTGAGCCAGTTCTCTGCCCTATTTCAGCTTTCACCCCAGTGTGGATCTATTGGGAAGGTTTTCTGGAAAGCTGAAGTTTTCTTTATCTACTGTTATTTAATGCTTAATGTGGATGTTGATGTTAAAACAGACAGAGATAGCTAATTGGGTGAAGGAGATTGCTTAGCATGAGAACAGATAATAGTTTCCACTGAAAGGAAACTCCTCCAGGGATTCAGATACAAGATCCTGAAAGGAAGTTACCTTTGCTTGCTACAGGGAGGGACAATTGTGGGAATCAGCTTTAGGTCTTAGCTCCATTCTGGGACCATCCTGTATTTGGGAAATACCCATATCAGCTGAACACACACGGGATGTGCAAGACCTGGGTCTTAATGGCCTGTTTTAAGTGACATTTCCAGGGAAATGTCACCCACTTAGAGCTCTTGGCATCCAATGTGGCATCCAGTGTGGCCAGTATCTTTCCCAGGCAAAGGAGGTGATTCCCCTCTGCTGTACTGGCTTTATGCTGCTGCCCTACAAGTTTATTTTACTATTCAGCAGGGTTTTTCTGTCCCCAAGTATGATTTGAGTCACGTGGCTTGCCTGTCTATCTAGTGTTTTGATCTAAAATATGAGAAGTTAAATAATTTTTAAAAATACAGAGGAAAAGATGAAGCTTTAAGCAGCAGGCAATGTTTTTTCCTCAGTACCATTTTTGTCCTCAGTAGATCCATCTGGAAAAAAGAAATGGAAATGTGGAAAGAGTTGGGACAAACCAAAACAAGTATTAAAATGTGGTTAAATAGTGGTTGAAGTTGCTGAATCCCAAACTTTGGGTTTTGACTCTTTGGGGTAATTTTCTATTTAATTAGAAGTGTGTTATAATTTCTTCTCCAGTCGTGTCACTCAGTGGTTATGGAAATGCTGAGACTCATCCCACACCTATTAATTCTAGGGAACAAAACAAATACAGGCAAGAAAGCAAATACAAAACATGTTTGTCCCCAGTCCAAATATAGTGTAGTTACAATTTGCATGGGTTGGATGTGTGTTCTGTTACTGGTGCTACCTAATTAAATCCTGCCTGTTCCTACAGATGTGTTGTCCTTGTAAAAGCCCTCTGAGGCACAACAAGGTTCCTTTTGTTAAAAGCTTGTACTAGCACAAGAATTTTACTGTAGAATGGCTGTTTCTGCAGAAATGAAAGGTAGATCTTCCAAATTTCTCCTAAGTTTTTTGCAGGGCAGATGTAACAAGAGAGTCATAGAATCCCAGACTGATTTGGGTTGGAGGGAGCTTAAAGATTACCTAGATCCAACCCCCCCTGCATGGGCAGGGACACCTCCCACCAGCCCAGGTTGCTCCAAGCCCCATCCAACCTGCCCTTCAACACTGCCAGGGATGGGGCAGCCACAGCTTCCCTGGGCAACCTGGGCCAGGCTCTCACCACCCTCACACAGAATAAGAATTGGCTTGTTAAACTCACTGCAGTGTTTTCCTCTAGGACATCACTCCCCAAGTGCAAAACTCTTTGCTTGGAATGTGCCTTTCCAGTTGCACGGCTGGTTTCAGCTGAGTAGAACTGAGTGGCAAAGCAAGTGAACTTTAGTTTCCTTCCTTGATTTTCTTCCTGTAGATATTGGCACTATCATGAGGGTTGTGGAGCTATCACCACTGAAAGGGTCTGTGTCCTGGACCGGGAAACCAGTTTCTTACTACCTGCACACTATTGACCGAACCATAGTGAGTATCACCAGTGCATCCCTGGCTGCTCTGCCTGCTCTGGAACCAACCTGCCAACTTCAGATCCTTGGTCTTGGGAGGTGTTTCCATGTTCCTCTGTGTGTTTGCAGAGCTGTAGCACATCCAACTGAGATGGGTGCACTTCACAGAATCCCAGAGTGGTGGGGTTGGAAGGGACCTCTGGAGATCACCCAGTCCAATCCCCTGAGCCCACCAGCCCTGCCTCAACCACCCTGTGCAGCTGGGACCCCACCATGTCCTCAAACAAAGGCACAAACTATTTCCCTACTCACCCAGGACCAGGAGCCTTGTCCTGCAACAGCAACGCCCAGAGCTGTGTGGGATGAGCAGACATGAGCAGGTCATAGAGTGGGGAGGGTTGGAAGGGACCTCTGGAGATCACCCAGTCCAACCCCCTGCCAGAGCAGGATCCCCTAGAGCAGATCCCACAGAAACATGTCCAGGTGGGGTTGGAATATCTCCAGGGATGGAGACTCCACAGACTCCCTGGGCAGCCTGTCCCAGGGCTCTGTCACCCTCAGAGTCAAGAAGTGTTTCCTCATGTTTAGCTTGACCCTCCCGTGCTCCAGTTTGTGCCCATTGCCCCTTGTCCTGTCCCTGGGCACCCTTGAGCAGAGTCTGGCCCCATCCTCCTGCCACCCCCTGGAGATCTTCACCAGCACTGACCAGATCCCCCCCTCAGCCTCCTTTTCTCCCAGCTGAGCAGCCCCAGCTCTCCCAGCCTTTCCTCCCAGGCAGATGCTCCAGCCCCCTCAGCATCTCAGTGCCCTGGGCTGGACTCTCTCCAGCAGCTCCTTGTCCTTCATGAAGCAGCAGAGGGGCAGGATCCCCTCCCTGGCCCTGCTGGCCACACTTCTTGTGATGCAGCCCAGGACACAACTGGCCTCTGGGCTCCAGTGCTCACTGGTCGGTTTTATCTTGCTGCACAGTGTGCCTGTGGCACTAAAAAAATGAATGTCAGTGGCTTCTTGGTGTAGCTCATCAGAAGGGAACTAGTTGATTTCTGCTGTTCTGCATTTGTCTCAAACCAGTATTTTGTTCTTTTGTGTTTGTCTGTCGTGACTTTGAAAATGATTCTATTTTATTTCTATTTTCAGCTTGAAAACTATTTTTCTAGTCTCAAAAATCCAAAACTCAGGGTAAGTTTCTGAACTTTCTGTAAAAAACTCCAAATAATGGAGCAGCCACTGTGAGGAATTTAGTCACTTGTTCAAGATGGACAGAATTGATAGCAAAATCAGATTTTCCTGTTCAGCAGGGAACGTGGGTGTGGAGCCAAAGTGAAGTGAAGCATCACGTGCCATCGAGCACTAATGCAATCCTGTTCAAGAGCTTTTCTAATAGAGAATTAATGGGGCAGCCACGAGGCCATTTTCCCTTGCATTGAAGGTCTATCAAGAGCTATTTGTCCATTAAAGAGCTGAGGTTGGAGAAGGAAATGATCATTTGAATCTGTCCCAGTGTTCAGCCTCATGGAAACGAGGCTGAAGAGCACTCTGAGATGATCCTTTTGGGACGTGCTATTTGAGACATGAAATGTGTTGTCAGTTGCTGCAGTCTGTGCTATCACATGTGGAATTAAAATGCCAGAGGATTTTTGAGCCTCTGCTGGGCTCTATTAGTCTGAAACAACCAGTGGGGCTGGTATTCCCAGTTAGAGAATTAAGGGAGGCTACTTAAATTAAAACTTCAGGTGGATTTTAGTCTTTGGGGTGACTCTGCTGAAAAGAGACTAATGGCAGCTTTGAGGCTGGGTTGTTTCAGCCTGCTGAATTCAAACATGGGAGGGAAAAAAAAAGACTTTCTCAGAGTGAAAAGAAAAATCCAGGGTGGCATCCATGGACTTTTGCACTTCTCTGCTTTTAATGATGAGGCTGTTAAAAACTGCCATTTATAGCTGGTTGATAACACGCTTAAATTGAAGAGGAGCTGGAATTGCCAGAACTCTTATGCAAATTAAATCTCACCTGGAAGGTACAAAAGAGGCTCTGAGGGAGCCTTTTGACATTTCCTGTCCTTACTGCCAAGTTGCTGCTTTTTTCTTTTTGCCCCTTTTTTTTAAGTCTCCTCTCCAGACTTGGCTAAAGTTGAATTAGGTGACGGTTCATGGCTCTGCCATTTCAAGTCATGGAAGATTTTTGTCAAGTATTGTAGCAACATGTGACATGCTGAGGGTAGAGGTCAAGCCCCTGAAAAGATTTTCAAAAAGAAAACAAACTGAAAACCTGTAACACCAGTGTGTGATCTGGAGGGTGGAACTGGGAGGGGCAGAAGAAGGGAAGAGGTTGGAGCTTCATCTCCTGTGCCCTGTGGCTTCATGTTTGAAAGGCAATAACAGGCAATTCAGAGCAAAAAGGTGATGGGCACCTTCCCTTTCCCACTGAGTTTTGTGTGAAGCAGGGTAGGTTTTTTTCCCCTTGCTGATAACAAAGGATTGTTTGGTTTGAGGTTGTTTTTTTTAAAAAATGAGGCATCATATGATAAGAGCACTTGCACCCAGTTCTGGTAGAAGACTGGGAGACACAGTGCTCTGAATTGACATGTGAGAAACACAGAACCAAATGATGAGGTCTAATGATGAAAATGTTTGTCCAGGAGGAACAAGAGGCAGCTAGACGTCGGCAGCAAAGAGAGAATAAGAGCAACACAACTACTCCAACAAAGGTTCAAGAAAACAAGGTGAACATGCTGTATTTTCTCTTTAGCTGTGCCTGAAGTTACAGTCTGTGTGAGGGAAAGGCCTGATTCTGGGGGAGGGCTGGCTGTTCTGAACATATGAACTGGTGTAGCTCTTGCTGTGGCCAAAAATATGATGGAGTGGTTTAGTAAGAACTGCTCTTGGGGAACTGCATCCCTCATTCTGGAAAAAAAGTGTTGCAAGATGAATAGAATAGTTGGTTGTCCACCCTGCGTTACCTTCATCACCAGCTGGCAGAGCTGAGTCATAGAGTCATCATGGAGTTATGGGATGGTTTGGGTTGGAAAGGACCTTAAAGAACATCTAGATCCACCCCCTGCATGGGCAGGGACACCTCCCACCAGCCCAGGCTGCTCCAAGCCCCATCCAACCTGCCCTTCAACACTGCCAGGGATGGGGCAGCCACAGCTTCCCTGGGCAACCTGGGCCAGGCTCTCACCACCCTCACACTCCAGAATTCCCTCCTCATGTCCAACCTCAATCTCCCTCTGCCAGTTTTCATCCCTCCCCCTTGTCCTCTCCCTCCCTGCCCTTGTCCCAAGCCCCTCCCCAGCTTTCCTGGAGCCTCTTCAGGCCCTGGCAGGTGCTCTAAGGTCTCCCTGGAGCCTTCTCTTCTCCAGGCTGGACAACCCCAACATTAAGCTGTTGAGTGGAGTTCAAAGCTTGCTGAGTCTCTTTTGCAAAGGCTCCATGCCCATTTAGTTGCATAATACTGTTAGGTAGTGACTGTTCATGCACAAAAATATGAAGTGTTGAATGTACTTTGACTTTTTAATGAAATTCAGTTGATGAATATACTTACTATGGGCTTGAATAATCAGTTTTTCTTAGACAACAGCTGCAAATTTCCTTCTCTGTAATGAGTAAATCCAGAAAAGAATTAGCTTCTTGGGTGATGGGGACAGATCTTATCCCAAGCAGGTTTATTTCACAGGCAAGTTATTTAACTAAAATGCTTCAGTTTCCTTTCAGATAATGATTAAACAAAGTTATTACTAGTTGCTTCAAAGAGATGCTGCGTGTGTAGCTAGAAATGACTAAGGAGCTTTTTGGCTTTTTAAAATATCTCGTAGGATTCTGGGGCTGAAGAAGAAAAGGCTGGGGCAAATTCTGTTAAAAAGCCATCTCCCTCCAAAGCACGGAAGAAGAAGCTCAGTAAAAAAGGAAGGAAAATGGCAGGAAGGAAACGGGGACGTCCCAAGAAAATGAACCCTGCGAACACGGAGCGCAAGACCAAGAAGAACCAAACTGCTCTAGAACTTCTGCATGCCCAGACTGTTTCCCAGACATCTTCATCCTCTCCTCAGGGTGAGTTCAAGGCTGGCAGTAGAAGCCTCCCCCTGCCACATGAGCCTAGATAAGTGTCTGAGGCTCTGAATGCATGTTGGGAGGTTGTTCTTTGTTGCTGGGTTTAGCTTGGGTTTGTGTCCTGATTTCTGCCTTGCCACCACAGAAAAGCTCCCCTTGGGATGGGGGTTCTGCCTCTGTGAGGAGATGGGGATTGAATCTGACTTGTAGGTACTTGGGCAGAAGCTGGAGCTGAGCTTTGGCGTAGAGCTGCTGCTCTAAGGATAAGTTGTAAATGTCCTTCCAAGCAATTTGTTGCAGTCTGCTGATCTAGCTGGCTTTTTGGATCTTGCATCATGAAGGACACGCTTCCTAATGGAAAAGCTGCTGTGCTGAAAGCCAGAAACTCTTGACTTTCATAATCATAGAATTATGGGATGGTTTGGCTTGGAAGGACCTTAAAGATCATCTAGATCCAACCCCCCTGCATGGGCAGGGACACCTCCCACCAGCCCAGGCTGCTCCAAGCCCCATCCAACCTGCCCTTCAACACTGCCAGGGATGGGGCATCCACAGCTTCCCTGGGCAACCTGGGCCAGGGTCTTACTCCCCTCACACTCCAGAATTTCTTCCTCATGTCTAAGAATCTGAAAGCTTCTCTTGGTTCTCTCTTCAGATGCATACAAGTCACCTCATAGTCCATATTACCAACTACCTCCTAAAGTGCAACGGCATTCATCGAACCAGCTACTGGTGACACCTACCCCACCTGCACTACAGAAGCTGCTAGGTAAGACCATCATGTCACTGTGTCTGTCATGGGAACCTCTACTTGGAGGTTTCTGGACTTAAGGTAAATCAAAGGGAAAGCTGCACATGGACCAGGAGAGGGGGGTGGCTTCTCTCCAACTTCCCCCTCCTGCCCCACTTCTGCTGGCACCACCGCGGGGTCTCTTCTCTGGCTTGTCTTGTCTTGGTCTGCATTTGTTTTTTGACATTGTTTCAGTTCTTGTTTGGCACAAAAGGAAATAAAACTTGGGTTTAGCAGGAATTCAAAATAACTTTAAATGGAAATGGCTAGTCAGAAATAACTTCACTTTAAATGAAACCATTCTCTTATTTTGAAGTGATACAGTCTTGGAGAGCACCACTCCATGTCCTCTGCAAAAAGTAGAGCAAAGTAATTGAGACACTGTCTGAGTGTTTGAGGTAACAAAGGTGTTGTTGGAAAATAGGCCCTGTGTGTAAGAGGTGATTGAAGGAAGAACTTGGAGAGTATTTTTTTGGATCTTCTGGTTCCTTCCCCCCACCCCTCTCAACTGTTTCTGGCCTTTGGCATTGGGCATGAGCCAGTCTGGGATCATGTGGGAATCTGATGTAATGTTCCTGTCTGTGTAGAGACCAAGGGATCTGTGATGTCCTTAACTCCTGCTCTCTTGTTGTGGTGTCTTCCAGTTATGATTGATTTCTTCCCACAGAGAAGAAGAGTTAGAGGGATGTTTCATGTCAGGGGGTGGGGAGGAGCAGGGAGGATGACACTTGTCTGGAGTGAACCTTGGTGCAGAATCTCTGTACCCTCTATTGCATGTTGTGGCTGCCTGTGATTGCAGCAGTCTGGACTTAATCATGTGGTTGGTTTTCTGATGAAAAGGCCCCAGTGGGGAGAGGGAAGGTCCATTGTGTAACGGGAGACTGGAGATGGAAGGAGAGTTAAGAAGCAAGTGTTCCTTGGAGGGCAGAGTAACTGTGGGTGTAGAGCTTGTCATCTGGCTGGAGGGAGGAGCTCCAAGCCCAGTCTTGTGATGCTGGGAGAAGTTCTCTGAGCTCAGGGCTGGTTTTGGCTGCTGCAGCTCATCTCTTTGATTATTTCTACTTACAGTGCATTAAAAGCTGTTCAACTCCTCTTTCATCTTGCAAACACACCATTAGCACCCATCATCTTCCTCTGCATTATGGAATGCATTGTCATGACTTCCAGTGGGGCACCTATTATGAGAGCTACTGGATCCAAGAGTTTAGTTTCCAACAGAAGATGGATTTTTCAGCATGCTCTAAATTGAGCCTTAATAGCTTGGTCTGACACTCCAAATAAAAAGCAAGAGAGAGCAAAGTGGGGAGAAGTGTCAAGGGAGAATAAGTAGAATCACAGCATCATGGAATGGTTTGAGTTGGAAGGGACCTTAACGCCCATCCAGTCCCAACCCCCTGCATGGACAGGGACACCTCCCACCAGCCCAGGCTGCTCCAAGCCCCATCCAACCTGCCCTTCAACACTGCCAGGGATGGGGCAGCCACAGCTTCCAAAACTTGGGCCTGTGTCTCACCACCCTCAAACTGAAGAACTTCCTCCCAATGTCCAATCTAAATCTCCCCTCTTCCACTTGAAAACCATCCTTGAGTAGGAGCATTGCACCTTCTCTCACTTGAAATGTATCATCTCCTTATTTGTTTTGCAGACTCTTTCAAGATCCAGTACATGCAGTTCATGGCATACATGAAAACTCCACAGTATAAAGCAAGTCTCCAACAGTTGCTGGAGCAGGAGAAGGTAGGTGTCATTTCTAACATTTCTAAACCAAATTGCCAGACTACCAGACACTGGGATGTGGGGAAAAAAAGCTGGAGGTTGGAACTGTCTGCACTTGACCCCAGTGCTGCACCAGGCCAATGATGAAGACTCTAGCAGAGCAAGAGTGCCTGTACCTGGGGATTTGCTTGCTCCTTTGGTCAGTCTTGGTGCTTCAATTTCTCGTTTGCAAACTGGGAGAGACTCACCTCCCTCTGGTTGCCTCTCCACTTTGTAGGTCTTACTTCACCATCTCTGTTTTTCCCTGTGATATGAGGCTGTGACCCCTTTGCAGGGAGCTGCTGTCACCAGCCCAGTCCTTTTCTCCCATTTGGGACTGGCAGCTGCTTCTCTCTTCTGAAAGTCTCATGGGTCACAGGAGCAAGAGGTGCTGGTCAACCCCTCCAGCATTCTGAACACATTCCTGCCCTCCACTTAGCAGGATCTCCCTTCATGGGATCTTTCAGCTCCAACAAATGAATAGCTGTGTGTTTTGAAGACAATCCTCATTACACACAAGTGAATATTCTGCCTTTTTGTCCCACTGTTCTTTTGCCACTCGAGGAGAGCCTGGATGAATGGAGTTCTCTAGCATCAGGATGGCTCATTAAACTTGTAACAAATTGAAGGATGGGGTTAAAAAAATCCAAACTGTCACTACTAATGGAAGAGACTTAATGAAGCAGCCTTAGTATTGATAATCTTAATATGTTAAGGTTGCACTGGAGGGCAAAGTGTCAATTAAGCAAGTTGTGTGTTGAAACACATGGAAGGGCAAGAAAACCTTGCAGCTCCAAGTGTGACATTTTCCTCTGCTATGGAACCATCTCCCCAGCAGAGGGAGGAGATTTACCAGCTAAACATCTTTTCTTCTTGTCTTCCTCAGTTGTGAATAATTTAATTGCTTTAGAAATTAATCCTGATGAGGGAGACTGTGTGGTGCTACTTCTGTGCATGAACTTCTCCCCACAGAGCTCAGCCATATTTTGTAACTCCTGGTCCATTCCAGCTTTTGGTAGCTCCTGTGGAAGCTTTCCTTTTCTCTGAGGCCTTTGTGATGGAAATGTCAGCATAAAGCTGTAGCATTGTGACATGGGGTTTTCCATAATAGGAACTGTTTTTCCAGATGAGAGAGGCTAACTTGTGCCACCCCACTTATCATAGAATCATTAAAATAGTGTGGGTGGGAAGGGAGTTTAAAGATCATCTAGTTCCAACCCCCCTGCATGGGCAAGGACACTTCCCACCAGCCCAGGTTGCTCCAAGCCCCATCCAACCTGCCCTTCAACACTGCCAGGGATGGGGCAGCCACAGCTTCCCTGGGCAACCTGGGCCAGGCTCTCACCACCCTCACACTCCAGAATCTCCTCCTCATGTCTCACCTCAATCTCCCTCTTCCAGTTTTCATCCATCCCCCCTTGTCCTCTCCCTCCCTGCCCTTGTCCCAAGTCCCTCCTCAGCTTTCCTGGAGCCCCTTCAGGCACTGGCAGGTGCTCTAAGGTCTCCCTGGAGCCTTCTCTTCTCCAGGCTGAACACCCCAACTCTCCCAGCCTGTCTTCCAGAGCTGCTCCATTATTAGGTGCTTCTTATTACTGAGACACTGTTGACACTGAAGTGCTGTTCATGCAAACCATTTTTCTGCAGTTCTTTCCCTTTATTTTCACAGCAAACAGCACTTTGAATATGGATTTTTTTCCTGAAGCAGCATATTTTCCTGCTTGTCCTGTGCTTGTCAGGGAAGTCAGCATGAAGTGAATTTACCTCCTTGCACAGAAAATAGCAGGAGAAATGACAGGGTGCAGGTCTTGTGCTGAGCACTGCAAGTATAAATGGGGAGTGTGGAAAAGTAATCACTTGGTGGTGGTGTCTGGCATCTGTTTCATCCTTTGAGACATTAAAATGAGAGAATTCAGGATGAGAATATTTTTAAATGAATGGTTACACTGAGAACCTGGCAAGTTAAGCTTCACCAGAGGTAGAACTTCCTGGATTTTTCAATGAAAAGCTTTTTTTTTTTTTTTTTTTTTTTTTTTTAAAGTGCAAGGAAAACATTTCTGTAGTAGGATTTTAAAATAAACAAGGTGCTGGGAGCTGCATGTTCATCAGATCACCCTTAGATGGAGCTGTCAGCTCCTCCACTCCTTGTAAAGGCTGAATGGAGTGATGGTTGTGGAAGCAGGAAGGATTTTTTCAGCGTCCCCTGTGGCAGTAGGTTCAGCAGTGCAGTGACTCAACCCTTTTCCCAAGTCCTTGGCATGAGCAGCAGCAGGAGCTGATGCCAGGCCCTGGGTTTTCTCACACGTGTAGAACATGCCAGGCCTGCTGCTTCACTTCGTGAGTGGGTTGCTTGGAAGTTCAAGATGCGTTTTGCCTTTGGCTTCCACTTCCCCAGAGTGATGGCTCAGTTGCTGTGTGATTCCTATTTGGCCTCAGCAGCAAAAGCTGGAGGGAGGTGCAGTCTCCAGAGCCTGCTCTTCTTGCTGCTCTCATCTTTCCATTGGGAACTGGATAAATGAGACTCCTGAGCCAGTCCTGTCTGTGCCCTTTGCTGCTCACATCGTGCATGACCATGACATGAGTAAGCAAGTATCCAGTAAAGGAATGTTTTGGGCAGGAAGTGTTCTGTGAGGGGAAGGTTGGGGTGGCCTGCCTAAGTGATTTTGGCATTAGAAGTACAAGTGGTTTGGCTTATTTATGACTTTCCTCCTACCTCCCCCACAGTGTATTTTCATTTACTGCGTGTCTTCCGTGACTGTTGTGTAGGAAAACTGAACTGAGACTCTGGAGATTCAGATTCTGTTCCCACTTTAGTAACAGATTTCATACAGATCATCTTTTCCAGTTCCATTTCTGCTCTGTAGGATGTATTACTTCTTTACAGTGTGCTAGGAGGATAAAAAAACCCGAATCTTTAAGGCTGTCCTGATTATATTTTACCACATAGCAGTAAAAACTAGTTAAAAACTCTTTTTCAGCTTGTTTAACTTCCCCAGGTGTTGAACACTGACAAACACAGGCTCACAGAAGTCTGGGACAGAGCTGGAATAGTTCACACATATCCCCTCTGAGCTCAAATTCCCTCCCAGCTTGCTACACAAACTAGATGTGAGTTTCTTACTGAGATGGACCCTGTTGCATTTGGTGCTGAAAGTGGATTTTTCTCACTTTTCCCTCTTCCAGGAAAAGAATGCTCAGCTACTGGGGACAGCACAGCAGTTGTTCACCCACTGCCAGGCACAGAAAGAGGAAATCAAACGTCTTTTTCAGCAGAAACTTGATGAGGTAACCCTGCTCTGCTGGAAGTGGATACTTCTTAGTCATCTGCATGCAAAGAGTTTGGATAAAAATAAGTTAAGACCAGAGAAATGTCAGATCTTCAGCTTCTGTTTTGCAGAAGATTGTCCTAAATGATGTGGATTCTGTATCACCCTTGGGCTATGTTGTGTTTTTGTTGTTGAGGTGGTTGTGTGCCACTCTGTGTCCAAGGGGAGGGGGTGGCAGACCACAAACACTGGTGGTCAGTGAAGGATTCATCCCCTCCTGGTTGAACAGACTCTGTGTTGCCAGTGGAACTTCAGGAGCACAGAAGGAAATGTGGTGGCTCTCTACAAAAATAGCCATCTTTTCATAGAATCTTATCATCCTCATAGAATCCCAGAATGGTTTGGGTTGGAAGGGATCTTAAAGATCATCTGCTTCCAACCCCCTGCACGGGCAGGGACACCTCCCACCAGCCCAGGTTGCTCCAAGCCCCATCCAACCTGCCCTTCAACACTGCCAGGGATGGGGCAGCCACAGCTTCCCTGGGCAACCTGGGCCAGGCTCTCACCACCCTCATGCTAATGAATTTCTTCTGGCTGGCAAGAAACTAAATATCAGTTTTAAAGTTGAATTCCTGAAGCAGCAGCTCCAAGTGTGAGGTACTTTTGTCCTCCCTGTTTATCCCCCAGCAATGACAAAGTGCCTTGGAGAATGCTGGTGACCCTGTGAGCCACATAAGCTGAGCAGATCTCCTCAGTAACACTTCTGGATGTGGCAGTCATCTGGAATTAGGGTGTCAACACCTTTTTTGAATGCTCTCTTTTCTCCTCTTCATCTTGTAGTTGGGAGTTAAAGCTCTGACGTACAACGACCTGATTCAGGCTCAGAAGGAAATCTCTGCTCACAATCAGCAACTGAAAGAACAGACAAAGCAGCTGGAGAAGGACAACAGCGAGCTCAGGAATCAGAGCCTGCAGCTGGTGTGTACAACTGGGGGCTGAGGAGCAGGGTGATGCTCCCATTTATGTAAGGAGGACAGGTCAGGAGCTAAAGGCTGCCCCTGCCTTCAAGGTATCTTGGATGATGGGAGGAAATGCTGAGGTGACAGTTGGCTCTGGCCTCAGCTGTGTCCCAGGAGCAGCTTTGCACCTGTATGTGCACTTGGTGCTGGCCAGGAATCTGCAGAGTGCTTGCTTTGTGGTAGCCCTGACTCTTGTGTTCTTCATCTTGGTAACTCAAACTGTTAAGGCAGAGGAGGAGGAGGAAATCTGGATGTGGAAGTGGTTAGGGAGGCTGGATGATAACACTGGTTTTAGAAAGAACCAGGCCATCTCCTGCCATGTTATCTGGTAACCACAGGACCAATTTGGTGGCGTTTGGCTTAAGCTGAGAGGATTTTTGTGTGGGCTAAGAAGCTTCTTGCACATGTCCAGCTAAGAGGTGCATGACTTTCAGCTTGCACCTTGGGTGGTGTGAGGTGGTGGAAGGTTCTTTTGGTCTCTTTAACCTGTGTCTTTGCAGCTTAAGGCACGGTGTGAAGAACTGAAGCTGGATTGGTCAACATTGTCACTGGAGAACCTGCTGAAAGAGAAGCAGGCACTGAAGAATCAGATTTCTGAGAAACAAAAGCACTGTTTGGAATTGCAGGTAAAGAGCAAGAAACAAACCCAGAGTCACCAACTTGGGGTTGCTCTTGGGTAATGGGCCAGTTAAAGGTATTTGGTAAAATATGATGTTAGAGAGTAAGTGAGATGGCTGGTTTTTCTCCTCCACCTTTCCCCCTCTCCACATCCCTGGCCACTAATCTTTTTATTAAAGAGTTTTAGTAAACTTGAAAGAATAAGGATGTGGATGACTTTTAAAGGAAGTAGATACAATGGGATGATTTCTTGGTAATGCTGTGGAAGAAGGAATCCTGGTTTATCAGGACATACAGTTCTGTCCTGGTGGAAAGAAGGGTCCTGCCTGTTTGCATATGTGGCTTCATGGGAATGTCTTCTGTGTGCTCTGATGCCTGGATTCAGGAATCAGATCCCACAGAATGTCACTTGCCATAGTGAAAAGAAATTAAACTCTTGTGACTGAAGAACTTCTGTTTCCCTGAGAGATCAGCACTAGAGCCAGTCCAGCTTTTTGCTGGATGCCTTGACACGGAGTGACTGTTCCCTTCAATAGCTGGCAGTGTTGAGTTACTCCCTGCTCCCTAGATAAGTTGGAGATACTTTGTTTGCTTTAAAGATCTGAAAGATGCTTCCCAAGAGTCTCTGAGCCATTCCTCTTACCTCTGCCTTTTGGTCTCAGGCTCAGAGCAGCACATTGAAATTTGTTTCCCAAATGGTGGGTCAATTGTTCTGCACTTTTCCCAGAAATGGGACCACTTTTCCTGAGAAGCATATCAACACCAAACTCCATCATGTGATAGAGTTGTTAAGTGTGGTCTTTAATCGTGGCCTTTCTCTTTCTTTTAAAGATCAGTATTGTGGAACTTGAGAAGAGTCAAAGACAGCAGGAGCTCCTGCAGCTGAAGTCCTACACGCCCTCTGAGGAGTCACTGTCCGTTCAGCTACGCAATAAAAACCATCTGAGCCGTGATCCTGAGGCTGATCACAGCAGGTTCCAGCTGGAGCTTGAATGCTCCAAGTTTCCTCTGCCCCACATGAATGGCATGAGCCCTGAACTGTCCATGAATGGCCATGCTACACCCTATGAAATTCATAACACTTTCAGCAGGCCCTCTTCCAAGCAGAACACCCCTCAGTACACGACCTCTCACCTGGACCAAGAAATAGTTCCATGTACCCCAAACCACAGCAGCAGACAGAAGGGTGACAAGATGACAAGCTTGTCCTTACCTGACTACACCAGGTTTTCCCCAGCTAAAATAGCACTAAGGAGACACTTGAATCAAGACCATGCAGTCAATGGAAAAGCAACAACTAATGAGATACAGAGGTGAGACCCATCATTTCCTGGGAGGGAGCAGGAGGGGTGATGCTGTTGCTGGTTTTTAACAATAGTGGCTTATTGGGATCATGGAAAAATATTTTTTAAAATGGAGTTTTATACACTTGTAAAAAGTTTGTGTCAAGAAAATAATGGAATCATAGAATGGTTTGGGTTGGAAAGGACCTTAAAGATCATCAAGCTCCAACTTCCCTGCCATAAGCAGGGACACCTCCCACCAGACCAGGCTGCACAAGCCTCATCCAACCTGCCCTTGAACACCTCCAGGGATGGGACTTCCACAACCTCCCTGGACAACCTGTTGCAGTCCCTTTCTACCCTCATGGTGAAGAATTTCTTCCTGATGTCTCACCTAAATCTCCCTCTTTCAGTTTAAGACCATTACCCCTTGTCAGCATTGACAGGTGATTGGGTACATAAAGTGCCTTGGGTTTGGTACAGGAATTCCTTGCAAAAGAAAATCAGTTTGCTTTTATGCTCTAACAATCCCACACCTCTGTTCCAGAGCTGACCATGTCAAAGAGAATGGCCTTACTTATCCAAGCCCTGGTATTTCAAATGGCATAAAGCTGAGTCCTCAGGAAACTCGGCCCTCTTCCCCAGCGGCCTTACCAATGGCAGGCGAGAAGGTGAGAGACCTGCTTGTGCTCCAGGGCAGAGATGTTGCACCTGTTAGAACAATGGAAAAACTGGCCAAACTAGAGGATGCAGGCATGCTCCTTTGTGTGGTCAGTTTGGCATAACACAAAATACAGCAGGTGTGGAACAGCAAAACAAGGTAGATGGAGAGAGTACTGTGCTCGTGGGAGATGTGCTTGCCTCTCAGTTGCATGTGAACTGTGCCAGTAATGCAGTGGGACCTCTTTTTCATCTGGTGTGTGTCTGCTCAGACTTGAAAAGTAGGTTCTTTCATAGCTAAAAATAACAAAAAATTGTCCACATAATTGATCCAGCCATGAATCATATTGGTGCTCGTTTCAGAGCAAGCAGGTGCCCTCCAACAGGAGGTTACCATGGAAATATTTCTGGCCACTACATCTTCTGTATGCAGGGGGCCTCAAGATAAGAATTCTGTTGAGTGCTTTTCACAGAGCTCTAACAAAGACACTAGATAATGAGCTTGCCTAAGGCATCCTTTTCCTCATGCTTGGGGCCAGCAGTAGCTTTAAATTATATATTTCTGTGCTGTTGGATATTGCTGTTCCAGTAAATCTGTGCTGGTAGCAGAGCTGTTCTGGGCATGCCCTGTCTGCTGCATAGTCATCACTCCTAAATATGTAATTCTTTAAAAAAAGAAAGGGGGGGGGAGGGAAGGTAGGGACACAAAATAGAAATGAGCAGGTTACCATGAGTGAAAAAAGTCTTTTCGGTCACAGCACGCAGTGCAGTTAAGAACTTGGTTTTCTTTTTTGTCTTTACAGGTTTTGAGAGAGAGAACCTCTGTGAGTAATGGAGAAACTATCACCAGCCTACCTATCAGTATTCCTCTCAGCACAGTGCAGCCCAATAAACTCCCTGTTAGTATCCCTCTGGCCAGCGTAGTCCTACCTAGCCGTGTTGAGAAGGTGGTGAGTAAGGGATTGTCAACACTTTCCATCCCTAACCAAAATCACCCTGGGCAGTAATGGGGTGTTTAGCACCCAAAATCCTTAGTGGGCTGCTAATCTCCAGTGTCTGATGCTTTGGGGGAAGCTGCTGTTGGGATGCATCCTCTTGGCTCTTAGTTGTTCTGTAGATGTTTCCTCCTGGGTCTGTGGGGTGGTGGTTTCAGTCAGGAAGGAAAGGAAAGCACATGCCTCAAGAGAGCCTGGTCTTAAACATCTGGCTGGGTGGAAGAGCTGCAGAGTCCAAGAGTTTGTGGCAGTGAAAGCAGAGAATGACACATGTCAGTTTGTTCTTAGCCCCTGTCATCTTACATGACCTTGGGGGATAAATTGTTTTGCCTCAGTGAGGTCATCTCAAATTGTCCCTCTTTATCACAAAGATGTGTAGGGTCAACTCAGGTAGCACCTTTGAGGCTGAAATCTAATGTGTGAGTGACTCCTCTGGAGCAGCAGAGCAACTGGAGAACTTTTGGGGCCATCTCCTTTTTGAAACCCTGAGAAGTCCATGCTTGTGCTGTGCCTAATTTGCTACACATGCTGCTCTCAGTGGCAGAGGAGTTTAAAAAAGCCTGGTCCAGATTCTCCCAAGTGTTTGTCACAAAAGTGCTGCAGTAGAGAACTGAGAAGCATTTGCTGCTCTCACATGGGAGCTGTGAATTTAGAATCCCCCTCAAATGCCTGCCTGACAGTCCCATGTTTGGAAAGCTGGAGATGTTTCAGAGTTTTGCATCCATTATCTTTTCCCAGCTGTAGACGTTTGGTTGTAGCAGAACCACAGTCTGCCCAGCCCCAAGCACTTGTGTGTCCTCAGAGAGGATGCTCAGGATGGTCCCTCACTTCAGCACAGGGTTTATTCAGGCCACCACAGCTGTTCTGCCTGTTTGGGCAAACACCACTTGGTGGCTGTACCCTCGGTGTAGCAGAGCACACAGCCTGGTGCATTTCACCTTCACTTTGGGGAGCTTTCTGTGCACAGGTTGGGGACACCATGGAACCATTTGTGTCCTGTGTGGCTGCCTGGAACAGTGGACCAAGGTGTTCACTCTCTGCCTGTAGCTCTGTCCTGAGTCTCAGCTCCCTGGGACAAGGAGCCTTTCTCCCCCCTCTGTGTGATACCTGCTCTGTGCCAGCTCCTATGGCAGTATAATTAATCACTATTTATTTTTGTCCCATAACATGCTGATCTATGGTTTTTTTCTCAAACCAAGCAGCAAAATCTAGGTTATTTAGGAAGCAGAGCCACTTCCCTTGGTAGATCATCTAATGCATGTGAATTTTATTTCAACTTTTGAGTGTGTTCCCTGTACTAAACCACCTGTTTCTCTCCCCCCAGAGAAGCACACCTAGCCCAGTTCATCAGAGTAGAGACTCCTCGACACTTGAAAAGCAGATTGGTGCTAGTTCTCATAATGGTGTAAGCAATGCTGCTGGAAACAAGCCACTGGCTTTGGCTACCTCAGGTAACGGCCTCCCCTCTGCGACGGTGCCCTGCCCTGTCGTGACAGCAGCTGTGGGTGCCCTGCTGTGTCGTGACAGCACCTCTGGGTGCTCTGCTGTGTCATGACAGCAGCTGTGGGTGCCCTGCTGTGTCATGACAGCAACTCTGGGTGCTCTGTTGTGTCATGACAGCAGCTGTGGGTTCCCTGCTGTGTCATGACAGCAACTCTGGGTGCTCTGTTGTGTCATGACAGCAGCTGTGGGTGCTCTGCTGTGTCATGACAGCACCTCTGGGTGCTCTGCTGTGTCGTGACAGCAGCTGTGGGTGCTCTGCTGTGTCATGACAGCAACTCTGGGTGCCCTGTAGTGTCCTGACAGCACCTGTGGGTATGTTGCTGTGTCATGACAGCACCTGTGGGTGCCCTGCCCTGTCGTGACAGCACCTGTGGGTGCTCTGCTGTGTCATGACAGCACCTGTGGGTGTGTTGCTGTGTCGTGACAGCAGCTGTGGGTGCCCTGCTGTGTCATGACAACATCCCCCTGAGATGTCACCCCCAGTCTTGTCACACCCCCCCTCCCATCTTGTCACACTCTCCCCCCCGTGCTGTCACCCCCCAGCTCACTCCTCAGGGTTTTCCAGGCACTTCTTGCCAGGCCATTCAGGCAACAGAATAAACATGTGTGGTGACTCCTGGATGAGGGTGATGAGGGTGTTTTGAGGCAGGATGTCCCCGCAGCTCGGGTGTGTTCTGGGGTAAAAGCCTTTACAGCTGAAAAGCTTTGATGTGCTTTACCTGAACCTTGTAGTGTGAGTCAAGAACTGCTTGTGCAGATTCCTCTGTGGGGATCAAGAGGTTCTTGCCTTCACAATGGGACAAACCCAAGGTCTTGCCTGGCTGTTCTAGGAGCTGATGATCAGGTCCTTGATGCAGGTCACAGTGGTGCCTCGTGAGCAGTTGTAAAGGCACCAGTAACTGGGGAGGAAGAAATGTCAGATGGGAGAGGACAGGGCTGCCTTGAAGTGCAGACATTGCTTCTGAACTTGCTCTTCTGTGAAAACTGTGGCCTTGAGCTATTCAGCATATGGAAATGTGGATCAGGACAGGAGGTTCTCACATGCAGAAGCTATCCTACAGCTGGTCCCTCATCAGAGAGTCATTGTTCTTCAGGTTTGCCACCTCGAGGGCCTTGTGTTGTCTTGCATCTGTTCTGCAGAGAAGGGCTTGGCTGCAAGTTTTCTAGAAATCATAAAAAACCCTTGGTGTAAACCAAGACCATGTTCCCTTCTACCCCTTCCATTCAGGCAGCCCAGAGACAAGGCCTTGCCCAGAGCACTAAACCCACTGATGATACACCAAGACAAATGCTTAATTCCCTTTGCCAGCTTCCTCCCATGTGGCATTCTTCTGCCACAGTTTCTTTGAAGAACTGTCACTCCCTAAGCCACAGCCTTTTGTTTCATTTTGAGAAGGAGGTGGGCTGTAGAGATGACACAGTCCCTTCTTTTTTGGGAAGAAAAGGGACTGAATTTGGCCATGATGATAGGAAGGAGCTGAGAGTAGAGGAGCCCTGATTTCAGAAAGCGTAACAGCTCAAAAGAAACTTCCACCCGAATTTCCATTAAAAAAACCTAGTGGAGTGTAGGATATATCCATATAACACGTGGATTTTCCCAAATTGGCCAAAGAGTAGTGAAGATCCTTAACCCCTAGCTGAAGCCATCAGCACCCAGAGCCACCTTCTCAACTGCCCTGTGTCCAGAGCAGCTGGGCAGTCGCTGGCTGATCTAACCCAGGTAGAGCTGACACCATCCCAGCCACCCCAGCAATCTAGCACTGTGAACTCTCACTTGGCAGGAGCAATGATGTATACTTTCCCTTTCAACAGGTTTTTCTTATTCTTCTGGCTCCGTGGCAGTCAATGGAAATCTTACAAACAGCCCAGCCCATCTTAACCATAGTGTTGATCAGGCAGCTCTGGACGACTCTGGGAGTCTGTTTAACTCAGTAGGGTCTCGGAGTTCCACTCCACAACATCCTTTGCTAATGATGCAGTCAAGGAACTCTGGGCAAAACTCCCCTGCACACCAGCACTCAACAAGCCCCAGGTTAAATGGCACCTCCCAGAGCCTGGTAGGGGTTTTACAATATGCAGATGCTCAGAAGATGTTTGCCGAAGGAACAAAGGGGGATCTTCAGTCTGATGCAGCGTTTTCAGATCCTGAGAACGAGACCAAGAGAAGAATCATCTTTACAATCTCTCCTAATACAGGACATGTAAAACAATCCCCTTCCAACAAGCACAGTCCTCTGCCCACGAGCACTCGGCTGGACTGTGGCCAAGCACACGTGCAGGATGGGAAGAAGCGGGGCCGGCGGAAGAGATCGTCCACCGGGACCCTCGGCGGGACCTCCGGGGTCTCCCCCAAACGCAAATCCTTGCCTGCTGTGTCTGGGCTCTTTACACAACCATCAGGTTCACCCCTCAACATCAATTCCATGGTAAGGGCAAAAAGGAAGAGCTCTAGCAAGTGAGGAGTTGCTCTTTTGTATTAGAAAGAAGCTTCAAGTGTTGCAGATTTAGCATCTCTGGGTGCCGGGACTAGAATGGGGTGAAGGTTGTTACGGTTTGGCCCCCAAGTTGGCAGTCAAACCAGTAACAATAATGCTTTCAATCCTCCCCCAAGGTATGGAAACAGAGAGGAAAAAAATGAGAGAGAGGCTTTCTGGGTTGAAAAGTGACACAACTTGATTTTAATCATTAGTGAAAAGGGAATATATACATATGTTTATAAAGGGATGTGCAACATCCGATCCCCTCCCTCCTCCCCCAGTGACTCCCACAGACTCCCAGCTGAAGGGGGGAGTGTCTGGGTGCATGGATGGGTCCTTGGATGTGGCTGTGAAGAAAAATGGAGAAAAAAAAGCCAAAGAGGGGGTGATAGAAGCAACAGTAAGCAGAAAAAGAGAGGAAAAGGAAGCCAAAGGCTTGACTTCTGTGATGCCTTAACCTCCACTGAAAGCCACACAGAGAAAATATTAAGAGAGGGGGATATTCTGATTTGCTGATCCTGCCTTCAGTCTAGTCTGCTCCCCCATGGAGGGGTAAACTGCAGACATGAGCTTCAGAAGTGTCCTTGGTTGTTATCAGTCCACTGGAGCTGCTTAAAAAAGTTCACTGAAAGGAGAAAAAAATCAGCAAAGAGAAAATTTTCTCCATCCTGGCTCAAACCAGGACAAGGTGCTTTGTGGAAATGGCCCCTCTGAGAGGCCAGAGTGTTATCAAGAAGTTCCTGGGGAGGTAGAACATTTTTGGAGAGTCTTTGCTGTAATTTGTAATTTGAAAATGATCAATTCCCTTACGACAAAGAGCTTGTTTCTGCAGTGATTTTTAAGCTGTAGGTTAAATATTTTGAAAATAGTTTAAACTCAGATTGACTAAATAGTGTTAGAGTGCCAGAAGCATATGGTGCTCTTGCATAATTAAGCCAGCTATACAAGTTGTGTTCATGTGATCCTACAGTGGTAGTTTGTGATTATCCTGAGACTTCATTTCTGTGTTTAAACATGAAATTGAAGAATGAAAATTAGATCTTCTCCAAGTTTATGTTAAAGCTTTCATCCCAGGCTCTGATGCAGGGTGGTGGAGTTAACAATGGCAGTGCTAAGCTGTTGGCCTCTCCTAAAGCTGAGCAAGATAAGCCTGCTTATAATATCCTTTAAAAGATGCTGTGTTTCTAAAGGGATGCTCTCATCTGTAACTGCTTTCTTTCCTTCTTGCCCAGGTCAATAACATTAACCAGCCTTTAGAAATAACAGCCATTTCCTCTCCTGAAAACTCCCTGAAGAACTCTCCTGTTCCTTACCAGGACAATGACCAGCCCCCAGTGCTGAAAAAGGAAAAGCCCCTCATTCAGACCAACGGTGTCCATTACTCTCCTCTAACATCAGATGAAGAGCAAGGATCTGAAGATGAGCACAATAGCAGCAGGTGAATGCACAGCCAGGGGTTTCAGGAGGAGATTTCTCTGAGGGCTGATAATGCTCAGAGGGATGTGTTAAGGCTTCTTTGTTCCCTCTGCTTGGAGACTGATTCCCTTATGCCAAGCCTCTCACACAGCTGAAATTCTGAACAGGGAAGGTATTTGGGAAAGTTGTACTTGAATGTGGGAACCTCCTGTTGCTGTGTTGGCAAGGCTGACAGAGTCTGGCCTCTGGAAGAATGAATGTAGAGATGATTTTTTTACTACATTGCTTTGTAGGAGCACTGAGGCTGTGTGTCTCATCTTTAACTAAGAATCTCTCTCCCACTTGATCCCAGTTTCAGCTTGATTCAAAATTCTTCACTTCCTGCCCCAAACTGATGTGTTGCTCTGAAAATTAAGTCTCTGCCACCTTTTGCCTGTGGGGAGCAATTTTTTTTCTTGTTTAAGGTGTTCCAAAAGTAACACAATAAAAATGAGAGCAGCATCCTATCCTGCTGCTGCTTGTGAAAGAAAAGCAACACTGGAATCATCTGAACATGCACTGATCTTGACAAAGAACAACATTTCAGTAATAGCTTCTACTTAAAAACTTGTGGGGGATTTTATTATGCTTTTAAGTTCCTTTAGTAACCCAGTTTCATTGTCTTTCTATGCTCTGGTCAACTGCTAAGATGTGGACATGAGGAAGATAGTTTTGAGGGTAAATGTGCAACAAAAGGTCTGCAATGAGTGCTCTAACCTTTTTATTTTCCCACTAGAATTGAGAGGAAAATTGCAACAATATCATTGGAAAGCAAATCTCCACAGAAGACTGTTGAAAATGGTAGGTGTAAGGAATGTTGGTTGGTTGTTAGAAGGGTTGGATCTAGGAATGGGTGACTACTACTGGCTGGAGCTGTTAAACAGCATCAGCTTTTCTGTGCTGCTGAATCACAGGATCACAGCATGTCAAGGTTGGAAGGGACCTCTGGAGATCATCCAGTCCAACCCCCTGTCAGAGCAGGACCAAAACCAGGGCAGGTCACTCAGAAAGGCATCCAGACAGTTCTGGAAAGTCTCCAGAGAAGGAGACTCCACAGCCTCTCTGGGCAGCCTGTCCCAGGGCTCTGTCACCCTCACAGGAAAGTTCTTCCTCATCTTGAGGTGGAACTTCCTGGGCTCCAGTTTGAATCCATTGCCCCTCATCGTGTCCCAGGGCACAAGTGAAAGTGCAGTTCTGCCAGAGCTTTGAAAAACCATAAATAAGACAGGTGGCTGATGAATTAGAAATTTTGGGTCAGTTCTGTAGTCACAGGTCACCAAAGGCCTGACTGGGTTTGGGGATGGATCCGTAGTAAAAAGGGTGAGGAAAAAGTAGATCAGCATTCTCAAACTTTTTCAGAGCCTTAAACTAAATTTTCAGGACTTCTAGGTGACTTCACAAATATTTCTGCCTTAGGATCAGAAATAGAATTACAGGGTGATAACAGGTGGGTACTGGAAGATAAAACCCTGTTCTTAATGAGCAGATTTGGTGAATGCTGATTTTTATAGAATCCTAGAATGTTAAGGTTGGAAAGGACCTTAAAGATCATCCAGTCCCAGCCCCCTGCATGGGCAGGGACACCTCCCACCAGCCCAGGCTGCTCCAAGCCCCATCCAACCTGCCCTTCAACACTGCCAGGGATGGGGCAGCCACAGCTTCCCTGGGCAACCTGGGCCAGGCTCTCCCCACCCTCACACTCCAGAATTCCCTCCTCATGTCTCACCTCAGTCTCCCCTCTCTGAGTTTAAAACCATTCCCCCTTGTGCTATCACTGCCCTCTCTGGTGAAAAGTTTCTCCCCATTACCAATGACTGCCACTGAATTTTTGACACTTACACATTTTCTTCCCAACCAGGCGGTGGTTTATCTGGGAGGAAACAAGCACAAAGCAACGAGAACATCAACAGCAGTAAATGGAAATCTACTTTTTCACCAATATCTGACATCAACCTGACCAAAACTACAGATAGTCCTTTGCAGTCAGTTTCATCTCTGAGCCAGAATTCGCTGTTTGCCTTCAGGCCCTCCTCAGAGGACAGCCTTGCCATGGAGGCCAAGCTCACAGCACACACGAGGAAGAGCATTGCCCTGCCCTCCTCGGGGGCAGAGGGGCTGAGCCCCAGTACAAATTCCACTAATGGTTTCACCTACAATGGGGGACTCTCAACTGACATGGGTTTACACAGCTTTATGGATGGTGCTTCTCTTCCCCATAAGGCCTTGGACGTGACGACTTCCAGCTGCTCCCTGGGTTTCCAGTCGCAGAGAAGCAAAGATGTGGGGATGGTGGAAACGAACCCGTTTTTGAACAAGAGGCCACTGGAAGGTCTTGGCACGAAAGGAGAAGATTTGAGTCGGTCGGGGGTCAAAGGCAAAGAGATGAGTGAAATGAGCATCCGTGCTGGGGGATCTTCAGATAAAAACTCTTTGCAGCACAACGGAAAGGTCGGCAAAGGAAGGGACCGAGATGTGGAGTTTAAAAATGGCCACAACCTTTTCATTTCTGCTGCTGTTTCGTCTGGTGGCCTTCTGAATGGTAAAAGCCTTTCTGCTGCTGATTCTTCAGCAGGCAACCCAGCATCTTCTGTTCAGACACGCCATCCTTTCCTAAACACTTTGACCACTGGATCGCAGTTCCCGCTCGGCCCCATGGCCTTGCAAGCAAACCTCAACTCGGTGACAAATTCCTCAGTATTGCAGTCCTTATTTAATTCAATGCCAGCTGCTGCCAGTCTGGTCCACGTGTCATCAGCTGCAACCAGACTGACTAATTCTCACACTATGGGGAACTTCTCTCCTGGGGTTACAGGTGGAACAGTTGGAGGTAGGCAGAACTCTTTCTCTGGTATAAGACAGGGCATAAAGGAAAGTCTGACACTGCCTCTCCAGGGGTAAAACCCTTTCACTTCTGCAGGATGTGAAGCAGATCTGTCCCACATAACCAGTCTCCTCTCTTGGAAATGCTAGGATGGGTTCAGTACCCCACAGTGAAATCTCATGAGCTTTGTCTACTAGATGAGTTTGTTGTATCACCTTAATGAAAGAATCCACCCAGACTTTGTGATTTCATAATGTGCGCTTGTCCAGGTGTTGCTGTGTTGGAACCATCTTAGGTCTGTCTGCAGGTAAAAGGTTTATCTTGTCATGGTACCAAGTTAAGGATTTCTAACCTGTCAATTTGAGTAAAGGTTGGGATTAGGCCTTGAAATGCATTTAGCATGATCCAGGAAGAGCAACACGTCAGTGCCTCCTCAGAGGAGATGGTGTTGGGAATTGTGTAGCATTCTGGCTCTTGGATGGACGTGAAGAGCATTTCTCTGCCAGGAGGGGCAATGCCATATGCACCCTGCACTTCTGGGCTTCTGCACAGGCTTGGCTTCTGGGGCCCAAACTGGAGACAAGCTGGCAGGACTAGAAGATAGTCTGAACCTGCCATTACTAAGTGTCCAAGGCAGTTTTTCTTACCTGTCCATCATCATTCAGGCACCATGTCGGGAAATCCTAACTCTCACATCTCTCAGCACGTAGATTGGCTGGAAATGCAGTCTCCCCTCTGCTGCCCTGCAAGGGGGAAGGCAGGAGGGTGGGGAGGGAAGAGCAGCAGTTTGAGTCTTCAGATAAAACAACTCTAGAGACCACGTAATCTCCTCAAAAGCCCACCCGTGTGGGGTAGAACTGACAGTTCTTGGGTCTGACCATTTTTCCTCGTGGCATTTAGAGGTTGGCAGTAGGAAAGGTAAGTGAGATCTTTTGTACCTCCTGGCCTGCACCATTATCTCTCATTGCTTGCTGCCTTCTCATGCTGCATATTTTTGTATGGGGCTGTAACTATTATAATTTTGCTTACTTTTTTTTTCCTTTTGGTTTTGTTTCTCTTGTCACTTGAGACTGTACAAAGCCCATCTGTTGAAGCTGAGTTTTTCTCTCCTGTTTGCAGGTATTTTTAACCATGCGGTGCCTTCTGCCTCCTCTCCTCATCAATTTGGAGCCAGTTTCAGCAGCAGTGCTGTCTCTAGCAGCACGGTGCTAAGCTTAAACCCTCTGCAGGCTGTTGCCAGCACCTCATCCTCATCCTTCCCACCCCCTTCCTCTAATTTAGTAACATCTAGTGAGACTAGATCTGCTCAGCACCTCAACAGAGCGCCAGTGCAATCTGTTTTCCATTCCCCTCCTCCCCCTCCTAACGTTTCCTTGCCCCCACCCCCTCCATTGCTCACTTCTAACCCTGACCCCCCTCTCCTGCAGACCCTACCAACCATCCCACCCACCGAGGCTTTTTTGCCACCTTCTTCTGCTGCTTCTTCTGGCCAACCTGCTAACGCTTCTGTGTCTATCAAGCTTGCCTCCCTCCAGCACAAAACTTCCCGTCCCTCCTTTACTGTCCATCACCCTCCCCTGCCCCGCCTGGCACTGGCACAGGCAGGGCCCATCATCACCCAGCCCAACGTTGCTGGCACCTCCTCCATGTGGGTGACCCTTGGCATGCAGCCTCCTTACGCTTCGCACCTTTCGGGGGTTAAGCCACGATAAAGAGCTTGCTTAGCTAACAGTTCTTAATGTGTAAGGTAAGGCTAGAGGACAAGCAAGAGGAGTTTGGTACCAGGTGATGAATGATGCTGCTTCCTTTTGCAGAGAGAGGTTGGGGATGGGCTCTGGGGACCAGAGGTGGCCTCTAAAACGGGCGTGGGGGGGGCAGGAAATGAAATGGCAGAGGGGGCTTGATGCTCTCTGTTCTGGGAGTCAGGATTTCTCGACAAGGAGTCCTCGCAGGGGGAGCTCTGCTTGCAGCTGACACTAGGGTTGTGTCCAGGTTGAGGTCACTTCATCAACGTGTTGATTTCTGAAGATCAGGGGTCAGGAAGAAATGTCTAATGGTTTTATAGTTATTGGAAGTGGTTGTTGCCTTCTTGGCTTCCCCCCTCCCCTCTTTTTGCCCTCCGGCACAGACTGTTGCATCCCCGCAATCCCTGTTCACACCGTGTTGGGATGTGTGATGCTGCTGCTTTCTGACTGTATGTGGCAATGTGGTGGTCTTCTTCTTACCATCACTCAGTGACAGCTGCTCTAAAGAATCCTCAAGTTAAAAATTCAAAGTCTAGGTTACAAACCACAGCTTTGCCTTGGAGAGCCAATGCACTGCTCCTGCACTTCAGTTCATGTGCAGCACTGGAAAACACAACCACAGGTAGCAAAGAAGGGTTGTAAATTATCTGTGCACTGCAGCTTTACTGGACTTGCCTGCCAGGGCTGACCATAACCATCAGATGCTGTATTTGTTACTGGTTGACTGGGTAGACTGTGAATGGGAACACAGGGAATCTGCAGGGTGACCTGTGCTCTGTGCTTCAGAAAGGCCATAGAGGAGAGGAGGGTTTCCAGAGTCTGGACTCATTCTTCCTGAAGCAAGTCTTGAAATACCTTTAGAGCAACTCCAGAATAAATTGTACCACCACAGAGCTGGGTACTGTTGTGAATGAAAAGTCTCTGTGGCATCCTGATGTAAACACCTTGTGCTTGCAAAGTTAAACCAGTATCTCAGGCCCCAGAGTTTGCTCCCTGCTTTTCTTGTAGGTCTTTGATGTTGTTGCTCTGCACTGATACCAAAACTACACACAATATGTGGTTGGATACTCTTTGCTGCTTATAAAACGTGATAATACATAATTACAATATACCTGAGAGATTCTTTTGACTGTGTATAGTGTCTTCATCCACAAATTGCTCCACAGACACAAACAAATCCTTGTTAGGCTTTTGTGAGGCATGTAAGTTTTACCTCTGCCCTTTGATGCCCAAAGGTGAGGCTGAGGGAGAGTTTGGAGCCATGTGGTCTCTGGGTGCCAGCAGCAACCAGGTGTGAGGTGGTTGTCACATCATATCCCACCAAGCCAGAGTGGGCTTGGAGGAACCTGGATAGAAACAAGGTGTGGGAGAAGGGGCAAAGAGGGGGTTTGGATGTGAGTGACTCCAGGGAGAACAGTGTGAAAGGCTCTGCTGAAGCAGCTGCCTTGCCTGGAGCTGAGGTGGCACTCGACTCCATCCCATCAGATGGGATGGTCCCTGTCACAGAAGTGGCCTGAGCAAAATAGGCACAAAATTGACACGTGGAGCAAAGTAGCTGGGGGACCAGGGTGGGTTGTGGAGCAAAGGAGCAGCAGTAATGCCACCAGGAGATGGTGTGTGACAGACGTGCTGTGGTTGTGCTCCTGCTCCATGTGACTGGTGAATGTAGGTCGAATCTCTGAGAAGTTTCATTGACTCAGTGTGAAAGTGTCTGCTCAGGGTCCTGGAACCAAGGTGGAAACCTGGCAGCAGGGGCCACAATAAACTGCTCTGCTTCTTGTCATGTTTCTCCCCCAGGGTAATGATAATTCAAAGGTGCAGTACTGAGTGGGGGAAGAGTTCCCCATCCCTGAGGTCAGTCCCTGGAGGACACAGTTCATTATGTCACTCATTAGATTCTTCTTATCACTGTCCAAGAGCTTTAAACACTGCAGCAGTTGGGAGTGGCCATGGGTCAGTCCTGGGAGCATCCTTGGCTGTCTGGTTGCAGTTGGATCAGGAGTGGTTGTTTCTTTGCTGACTGATGAAGTCTTGGAGCAATATAGAAATGATTAACACATCTAAACACGCAGCAGATTTTTTACTTCTTATTTAGATGAGTCTCTTCCTCTCCTCCTGTTGTGCAGGTAACTAGGATTTCTACCTCAACCCAATGTGACCTATGCAAGGACAACGTGGACCAACTTCACTCGGCTTCCACTGAAAGGTGCTCACCTGGCCTGTGCAGGGGTTTCTACTCTCTTACTACTGGACAAAATAAAAACATAAAAAAAGACCTAAACAACAGAGAAAATATTTACTGTGAATCTGAGTTTAAAAGAAAAAAAAAGGCAAAAAAAAACAACAAACCACAAACAAACAAAAGGCAAAAGAAACGCTTAAAGCTCCAGTTTGTATTGTTGATAGTTTAGAGAAAGTATTTATCTTTTTTTAAAGTGCAACCAATTTTGACTTATTTTATTCCACCTAGAACCATGAATACAACTTCTTACTAAATCCTCTGAATAACAAAGGACTGGCACACCAGCAGAGATGTAAAGAGCCTCCTTGGTGCTATTTCATCCGTCAGAACTGTGCCTCTAGTTTGAATCCTTGGTGCTGAACTTGGAGGGCTGACCAATGCCAACCCCAGGGCTCAGAAAGGTCTGCAAGTTTATTTATTCACCTGACTCTGTTCATATACCAAAACCCACTTGGTTTTTGCAGCAGTGGGAGCTCCAGAGAAAAGCAATCTGCCCTTTCCTGTTGCTTTTGAATTTGAGCTGAGCCAGGTGCTCTGATCACTGGGTGGTTTGGAATTTGTGTTGGTGACCAACAAGGTGTCACTGCTCCCCTCTGGGGTGGCAGGTGGTGCCTGGGGTGGCAGGTGGTGCCTGGGGTGGCCCAGGGGAGCTCAGCCACCACAGGCACAGTTGGAACAGCAAGAAATTCAAGTCCTGCCCCATTGGAACTACTTCACTGGGCCATTTGCAGTTGCTGGTGGCACTCAAGTCACTGTGAATTTTGGTAGCTAGTCTGGTCACTTGTTTGGGGACATTGTTGGCATATGAACAGGGTGCCTAGTCACTGGTATTGGTCAGGCCCTTTTTACCAACGTTGGGGAAGACTTAACCTAGTGCTTCTGTACTGGTGCAGGTAGCAGATTTTCTCAGCTTGTTGTTTTTGTTCCAAGTACAGTGTATTTTGTTAGTAGAGTTTTGATACTTGATTCAGAATGGCTTGGCCCTGTACATGGATTGACAAAGTGCATTTTGCTTTTGTATTTCTTTGCTTTCAAGTAGGTAGTTCACAAAAACACCCCAAATCTGGCTTCCTGTGCTGCCACACTATCAAACTTGGTGCAGTTAATTGTCTTGTGACTTGATGTTCTGTGTGCAGAAAGGGCTGCTCTGAGCAGGGGGTGTTACTTTATAGAGATGTGATGAAAAATTCTACCTTTCATATGCTTGATTTCCTTTCTTTTTAGATTGTACAATGCACAGTAACTTGTTAAAAAAAAAAACAAAACCCAACTTATTTATTTGAGTGCACAAAGTGAGGAGAAGGATGATCCATTAAGTAGAAATCATGCTGGTCTGGAGCTCAGACTGGACCAAGCACCAAGAAAGGAAACTACAGGAAAAGAAGGGGAATTGCAACAGCAAAATGACTGGAAGAAAAACACATTTAGGCTTTGGGAAGCATCTGCCTCCAAGCCCTGGTGCTCTGAGGGGCAGCACTGGCTGCTCTGAGCCAGAGCAACTCACTGTCCTTAAATCCCTTGTAGGTCCCTAAAGCTCCCTAAGGAGTCTCCACCTCCAGCAATGGGGCATCCCAGTGGTCACAAACAGCTGGGCTGGTGAGTTGTCCCAACTCCTGTCCCTGTGGTGGATGTAGGGGAGATGCCTCTGCCCTGGAGTGCTCTGTCCTGCAGCCCAGATCCAGGAGGAATGTTTGTGAGCACCAAGAGAGGTGCTGTGGCAGCTCCTGCCCTCCGTGGACTTCAGCAGACACCTTCTCTCTGGCAAACTTAGTAGAGATTTAGGACAAAGTGCAGTTATTTTGTTGATTCCCAAGTGTCTCTTCCATAGGCAGCCTTTGTGTGCAGAAACTCTTGGTCTAACTTTGCCTTCTTCTTATTCCCTGGAAAGGGGAGGGATTGACAGCCCTGGAAGTCAGGGACATCATGGAAGTGTTTTGTGCTTTGCATGTGGGAGAGGACTTGACAGCAGTTGTGTCCTGCTGAGTTCCTGCCAGCAAGATGAAATCCTGGCAAGGGTGCTGAGAGGGTGAGAGCTGAGAAACATCCAGTAGCTTCTAGTAGAAGCTGTACGTGGTGTATGTCCTGGAATCCAGGAAGACAATGTAACCCAGATGTTTTGCAGCTGGGAGTTGGGCAGCTCCAGCTTCTTCCAGATCCTTGGAGAACTGGAAGTTGCAGAACTGCCTGAGCATCCATCCCAGCAGACAGCAGAGTGCTCAGGTCTTGGAAGGCTTTCAGTTGGTTGCCTGTGCAGTTGCTGGAGGGGCAGCAGCTTTGGTGACATCTCCCCCCCATCGTGGTAGGTTTATAGTTGGACTCAATGATGTTAAAAAAAGGGCTTTTGCAACCTAAATGATTCTACAAGTCTCTGACCTTTTGGAGCAAAGGAGTTTTGGGCAAGGAGTTTGTCATCTGCTCTCTGGTGGGTGTTGTGGAAGAGCAAAGCCTCTTTGGTCCCTCAGTGCCACCTGCAGTAGTGGGTGCTGTGGTGGTCAGGAGTCCCTGGTGTCTCCTGCAGGACTTGCTCACCAGCCTCTGCTCCCTGTAGCTGAGCACACATGTTCTATCCAGATGTTTCCAGCTACCAGCATTTTCCATCTGTGACTCTCCAGCCATTATCTGGGAAGGCCAGAAGACACCAGGACGAGCCAGGAATAAGCTCTTAGTTGGGACTTAACTGAAGGGGATTCAGTCTGCTGGTCAGCCTGTGGAGCATCTGCTTCAGCCTCCTGGGGCCTGTTGGGATCAGGCCTTCATCTGCCTCTCATCCCCCCCGTGCTGCCGTTCCCAGTGACCTGATGTTTCCCCCTTGGCAGCCCATGCTGCAGGAGTCTGGAGCTTCTCTTGGCCTTGCCAGTGTCTTCCACCTCCTCCTGGCTCCATCAGCACCTTCCCATGCCATGCATTGCATCATCTCAGAGCTTTGCACTTGTGGCTCTAATCTAAACCTGCCCAGTAATCCCCATGGAGATGTGGCTCCAGGAAGGTGCTTGATGGTTGTAGGGAGCAGTGTGAGGTGGGAAGCCAGGAGAGTGCAGGGTTGGGACCAGTGCCTCAGTACTGGGAGACGTTGTTGCCAAGAGGTTTGTGGTCTTGTCTTCCCCCTCCCTGATCCTTGGTGGCTTTGCCACGATCCAGAGCAAGTTCAACTTGTTTCTCCTTTGCCTGCAAAATGGGGAGAGCACTTAGCAGAGCTGCTGAAGGAACAGCTTGGAGATGTTGAGATCTGATCCATATGGCTACAAGACCAAGCCCCTCCTGACCCTCCTCTAGGAGAGCTGTGCCAGGGCTCTGAAACCTGCTCTCAGTAATTGGAGACACTTTAGAGTAATCAAAGCCAAACAGCCCATCCCAGAGGAATTTCTTCTGCGTTACCACATCCTGCTGGGTCTGGTTGTTCCGTGGATGTCACACGTGTTCCTTCTCCTCCAACGCTGCTGCTGCCAGCGAGGGGCTCATCAGGAAGCTAAAATCCATCTTGGAGGACATGACATTGCCAGAAGAAAAAAGGAACTTCCTGAGTGTTGAGCTGAGCAAACCCTGTGCCCGCTGCTCAGTGTCAGCCTTGAGGAACAAGCCTTGCACGTTCTTCCTTTTTTGGTGCTTTGCTACCTCTGTCCAGTCCACTGAGGCCCACCCAGCTGGGAGGCTGGGAGTGCTGCAGGAGCTCTGAACCTCACCTCCCTCTTTGCTACAGACAAATCATTCAGCAACAATCCTTCCCTCAGCCAGGGGGACACCAGGCAGGCAGCTCCTGGTGCGTAGCTGAGGGAGAAAGTGGGAAAACGTTGCTGGAGGGTTTGGAGGCTTGGACATGGTGAGCAGGACCATGGGAAGTCAAACTGTCCCTTGTTTTGGTGCAAATGAAGCTGTTTCCTTTAGGATTTGATCTGGATTTGGTCTGGAAAACAGTAATGATGGGAAGTGTCTTCACCTCTCTTAGTTGAGGTTGTGGAGGCAGTGGGAGAGAGGCAGAGGTGAAGCTGCCCACAACAGGGCGTGCAGCACATCCTGGATGTAGGTGACATTTAGAGACAGCACCATCTCCATCTGCTTCCTTCTAACAGCAGGAACTTGTGTCTCCTTGGCCAGACCAAGGTAGAAATGTTTTCTTGTGCTTCCATCTCGTTTCTTTCCAAGTGGCAACAGCTGCTTTTTAACCCACCCTGCTCCAGGGTTGTGAAGCCGGAATCCCCCTGTGCCCGGACTCCCTGGTGGGATGGGCATGTGGGGGTGAAGGTGAACTTGCAGGGTCTGAATCTGTGGTTGCACCTCAAGTACCCCAGGCAGGAAGGTTGCATCACTTGATCTCCAAGGGATCTACTAGTCACTGGTTTTGTGAGCCCAGAGCTTTCACATCCCCAGGACATGACACTTCCCAGCCTGGAACTCACCCCGTTGTTTGTCACACTCAGCTCCTTGATCTCAGAGTGTTGAGCAGCTTTTTGCTTTGTTTAGTCAGACTTGATACCTGAGCAAGTTACTTCTTCATCTGGACTCTGCTGAGCAGAGGAGTTTCAGGCTTGAGAAACCCTTCCATTTCATCTGGATCACATTCCAGGTTGGAGCATTTGCTTTGGTTCTGCTCGGCCATCAGGGCTGGCTCCTGAGGTCCCTGCCTTCCCCCTGCTGGGAGCAGAACTTTCCTTCTGAGAGGTGTTGGTGACACTTCTTCAGCCTCCTTCTTCAGGGCTTGGGCTAGATGGCCTTTAAAGGTCCCTTCCCACCCAAACCATTCCATGATCCTCTGGACAGACCTGGGATAGTCGCTTTGCCTCAGAAAGCAAGTGGGGGCAGGGTGTGAGTGGGAAGGAGATGGATGTGCTGGATCTGCTTCTCCTTCCAGGGCAGCACAGATCCACCCACACCCAACCCCGTGGGGCTGCAGCAGCTTTTGCAGGTTGGGTTCTCCACCCCATGAGTCATTTCCTTCCCATGGTGTCAGTTCTGCCCCATCCCAGCCCTCCCTGTGGAGCAGGCTGTGTCTTCCCAAACTCCTGGGTTTCCTCTTCCAGGAGAAGATCTCTTTATTCTGCAGTACTGATGCCACATCCAGGCAGTTTGGGGTTGTCTCCAGGGACCTGTGTGGGTTGATTCTTGCTAGGATTGTGTGTAAAGAAAGCAGCATCTGCTCCCCCCACCCACTAGTTTTCCACTTGGAAGAGAGTCCAGGCAGAGGAGAAGGCTGAGCCATCACAGGCCAGGGAGACCATCAGTGGGTGCAGAGCTGGGATCTGCAGCAGGGTGGGCTTGGCCCTTGTGCAGGTGCTGGTTTTTGGTGGGACATGAAGTCCCTGTGAGGGCCAGCTGGAGCTTGCATCTCCTCCCAAGTTTATTCCCAGGGCCCAGCTCTTTGTGACTCCAGTGGGTGGCTCTGGCTGGAGGATGGTGGGACTTGTCCCCCGTGGTGCCCCTGCCCCAGGGTCTCCTGGCAGGGCTGCCCCCAGCCCCGTGGCCCTGCAGGCAGGACAGCTCTGGGCAGCCATCCTGCCGTGGGGGCCACAGGAGGGTCCAGCCCTGGCAACCTGCCCCATCTGCAGGGCTGGGCCCTCCCAGCACCCACGGCTGCTCCCAGCAGCTGTTCCCAGCCCTGAGCAGGGGTTTCCCTCATTGCTGGAAGAGGAGACTCTGCTGGGACCTTGTTCTCAGGCTGCTGCTGGTGATTCCCCTCCCAGCTCAGCCCCCCCTGGGCTCCTCGTGCCTCAGGGTCTGGAATTGGTGCTGATCCCCTCTGAGCACTTGGAACAAACACTTTCCCACCCATCCCAGGTGCTGCTGGAGCTGTTCCTTGGGTCATTTGGTCCTAGTGCCAATGGAAGCAGCTTTGGTTGATCAAGTCCTACATTTAGAATCCATTTCCTTTCTGACTTGAAATCAGTTCTTCTGATACAGGGTATGGAAACCTGAGGAGTACTGATGTGCTTTTCCTTGGAGGGAGTTATCCCAGCTCACACAGCTGGTTGTCCTGCAAAAAAATTCCACTTGTGGTGGTTTTGCCTGAGCCAAAAGTGTAAAGAGAAGTTCTGGCAGCTCCATATGGTGGCTTCTTCAGTTGAGGAATGGACGTTGCAGAGGGGGCTGCAAACCAACTCCAACGTGTCTGGAAAAATCACCACTTGGGGAGAAGAAACTAGACAGTGTTTTTGTGAACTATCTTTGCAGCACTGAGGAAAAAAAAAATATCACAGGAATTGGATAATTTTTTTTTGGAAGCACAGACGTGTAGTGAGTGTACAAGGTTTGGAAGTTTTCTGGCTGTTAAAAGATGATTTTCCTTCTCTTTTTGCCTCCAGCATTTCCATAGCTTGCATATCAGGTTTTCACTGACAAATGAATTTCCAGTTTTAAAAATTGTGTTGTGCCACAGTTTATTTATCCTCATGCATTATAAATCTAGAACTATCTATTTAGACTGAATATTGCAATAAAAAGATGCTGTTATTGGGAACTTCAGGGTTTAAACCTGGGACAAAACCCACAAATACATGGGAAATACCTCCCCAGTAGATTTGCTATTTATGATTCTCTTTCTGCAGAGGTTTCTAGAGTTGAAGCAAAAAACATAAAATCACATCTTAAAGTTCCAAGTTTGATGCTGACCCTGAAGTTCTCAAATTCTTGTGATCCTTTGGGTTTGGTTTTTTTCGAGGTACATTTGGTTGCTTTTTTGGTGCAGTCAAACTCTTCTTTTTTCTAGAAAGGTCTCGTTTCTGGAGTTAATGAGGGAAAGTTGGAATGGGTTTGATCCATCCTGCTTGGCTTTATTTTTATTTTTTTTTTTTAACCTATTAACCTTTGAAACGATCAATCTCAAAATTACAAACCAGCTTCTTTAGGTCTCTGTTCTACTTCAAACTTTTTTAGGAGTGAGAGCCTGCCCTGGCTGACTGGGACTTGGATGGGGAAAGCAGTAGATGATGAGGTTGCTGTTGCTCAGGAATTGATTAGTAAACTTTTAACTACTACTAAGAATCCATTTTTCAATGGATTTTTTAAAAAAAACAAAACAAAAACAACCCCATTTTCTTAGAACAGTGATATGGGATGTTTCCTAGTGAATAGGAATTAGTTTATATAATTTAGCCTATTAAACTGAATTATTTAAATTTCAAACTTCCCCTAATTTATCTTTTTTTTTTTTTTGGTTGTTGTTGTTGGGATTATTGTTTGTTTTTGGTTCCTTTTTTTACACCAATAAGTTGTCCTGTCATTCCTTTCATTCTCCCATAGAACTAGTGTGGATTCTTCTGGTGTGTATATATGTATGTATAATATATATATTTCCACCCTGCCTTTCTAATTCTCCACAATGTAAGAGTTAGGTTTGGTTTTCTTTATGTTTTTTTTTCCTCCCCTCCCTCCACTTAATTTCTTGTGTCTTTCCCTTGATTTGTAATTGAAACGATGCTTTGAAGTTTTGTCTTTATATTAAAGTGTAAGTATTTTAATACACCGTGATGTTGTGGAGTTTCACTGTTTCAGGAGGGCAGGGACAGACCTGACCCTGCTGAGGAAATGATCATGAGATGTTTTGGAGCAGCTTGGTCAGGCAGGACCAGGCCCCTCTCTTGCCTCACACCCTGGATCAGGCAGGACAGTTCAAGGCTCAGGGCTCTGGTGACATGAGAAACCCACCTGTGATGTTTGCTGCAGCAAAAGAAGGATGGCAGGTCTAGGGAGGGGATTGTCCCCTCTACTCCTGTGAGACCCCACCTGGAGAACTGTGTCCAGTTCTGCAGCCCCCACCATGAGAAGGACATGGAGCTGTTGGAGAGAGTCCAGAGGAGGCCACGGAGATGATCCAAGGGCTGGAGCAGCTCTGCTCTGGAGACAGGCTGGGAGAGTTGGGGTGTTCAGCCTGGAGAAGAGAAGGCTCCAGGGAGACCTGAGAGCACCTTCCAGTGCCTGAAGGGGCTCCAGGAAAGCTGGGGAGGGACTTGGGACAAGGGCAGGGAGGGAGAGGACAAGGGGGGATGGATGAAAACTGGCAGAGGGAGATTGAGGTGAGACATGAGGAGGAAATTCTGGAGTGTGAGGGTGGTGAGACCCTGGCCCAGGTTGCCCAGGGAAGCTGTGGCTGCCCCATCCCTGGCAGTGTTGAAGAGCAGGTTGGATGGGGCTTGGAGCAACCTGGGCTGCTGGGAGGTGTTTCTGCCCATGCAGGGGGTTGGGTGATCTTTAAACCCAAACCATTCTATGCTTCCATGATTTCCTGTCCACCAGTAAAATGAAACTGGAACAAGCCAGGGGGTGTATTTGGAGGTGGGCAGGGATGATCAGAACACTTTCTAAGCTCATTCCCTGCAGGACTTTCAGGAGCAGGTGGAGATCCTGTGCCACTGACCACTTGCCCATCTCACGGAGGCTCTGGGTGGGTTTCACATGCTGGGACCAGGCTGCAGCAACAGGAACTGACCCAGCTTGTCTTCCTGAACACGTTTGTCACTCAAGCAAAAGGTCCCTAAAACCCACACTGTGGAGCCACCCCCAGCTGGCTCTGGAGCAGCCTCCTCCAGCTGCCCCCCTGCTCCTCCTCATGGACTGAAGGCACCAGCTCTTCTGCTGCAGCTCCTGCTCCTCCATCCCTGCTGTGACATCTCCTCCCGTGGAGCTGCTGGGGGGGGTCCCATGAGACACCCCGACCCTGCAGGGCTGTGCTGGACCCTGAGCTCAACTCCAGCCACCCCTCCCAGCCAGGGCTGGGGTTTTACAACAGCTCTGACTGCCACGGAGATTAAAACAAGATTTTATTGGAAATGTTCACTGTACAAGAGAGAAATGGCTTCAGTCACTGCAGCACACTCCCAGGGAGCCTGTACACAGAGCTTGGTGGAACAGGCCCCTGAAATACAAAAAAAGCACAGTGACCAAAGTGTGAAAAAGGAGCAATTGTCTATAAATCACCAGCAGTTGATGGAGATCTCCAAGTGTCTAAAAGTACCATCTTTCAGTCTGAAACCTAACCCAGTGTCCCAGGGCTGCTCTAGACATTGAAGTTACTGGTCCTGGCACTGGCCTGGGTCACTGTTCACAGCATTTGTCTTACATTCAGTTAAGAAATGTCATTGCTGCCTGTTAAGTGTTTGGATTATCTCTGGTTTACCCAACCAGTCCCCATAACACCCAACTAAAATGCCCAGAGTATGTACAGAGAAGGGGGAGGAGGAGGGTGTCAGTTCTGCTCCATGGGAGTGTAAAAGGACACTGGTGCTGGTCCTGGAAGGCACATGGCTGAAAACTGGGAGCTACAGAGGGTGACTGGCAGGACTGGGAGCCACCAGGCTCCTGCCTGCTGGGAATGAGCACATGCTGGCAGCCCTCCTGGGTTTTGGTTGTAGCAGGTTGACTTTGCATATTGAAGACTTCACGGGCCCTTGAGGAGCTGAGTGTGGCCGTGGCTGTTCTGCCTCTGCCAGGGGGTGGCAGGAGCTGTGGGAAGTGCTGGCTGCTGGAAAAGCCAAGGCTGGAGCTGGAGAGCTGAGGTGCTGGGAGGGGGGAAGAGCCAGGGGGGCTCCACTTGGCCCAGGTGGGCTCAGCTCAGCCCGGGCTGCAGCAGCTCTGGCCATTCTGCTGCCAGGCCAGGGACACCTCCCTCTGGCCCCGTGTCCCTCCCTCAAACCATCAGACAAGTTCCTTTTTCACAGTCAGTAAAGCTGTTGTGTTCCCACCAGGAACATGCCCTGCTCTGAGGTGAAGCACAGGAGGTTTGTGAGGATGGGAATGCAGTTTAAAGTCATCTGAGGACACTAATCCCCTAAAGCACAAGCTCTCTGTTGTTCCTGCTTCTAATCCCTCATTGTTGTGTCCACCAGAGCTGCCATCTGCCCTATTTTCTGCTTCCACCCTGGCATGTCCTCAGCAGGACACGCTGCCCCTCTGCTTATTCTGGTAAGTTCTGGGGTGAGCACCTGGAACCATTGGAGGGAGAGGGGAAAAGAAAACCTTGGCTTTGAGGTTAAAAATAAAGCATCAGTGGCATCTGCCACACTCCTGGTACCCCGCAGCATGAGGTAAAGAGGCCAGATCACTAAAGCTGCAACCTGGGCTCTTGTTTTGGCATTAACTCCCAGCCAAAGAGACCCAAAACTTCCCTTCAAGCCCAGATGAGGGCACAGGCTGCTCTGCCCCTCTTGCTGCCAGGCAGAGCAGAGCCCGGAGCAGCCCCTCCCCCAGCTCAGGCCCAGCCCTCCCAGCAGGGAGTCGAGTTCCTTCTGTCATCAACTGCCTCACAGTGTTACCTGGGACCTTCCCAAGGGCCTCTCCTGGAGTTTTTCCTAGTCTAGTTCCTGGGGAGCTGCTGTGGGAGATCTCCTGAAGCCCTGGGTGCAGCTGGGCAGGGGGGGGATGTGTGTCCCTCCATCCCTGGCTCTGGGTGCAGTTTTTCCTTCCTGCAGCCAGAGGGGTGGCAGAAGCTCCAGAGCCTCCAGGACAGACATTGTTCCTTAACTCCATTTCAGCCCCAGGGAAGGCAGCCCTTGCTCCCTGGGAGCTCCCTGGGACCTTGGCAGTCTTCTGGTCTTTCCTTTTGGCCACTCACAAAGGGCAGAAAAGCTGCAGGAACAGCTCAGGGAATGAAGTGTTAATGCCCAACTGTCCCCCACTCCCTGGGCTTACCTTCTGCATCTCCCCAAGCCCAAACGTCCAGCCAAAGCCCAAAAGTCCAGCCAAAGGAGAGCAGATCCCATCTTTACTATCCTCTCCATCTGACTCTCCTCTCTGGGAAGCTGAGGAACTGCCCAGCTCAGCCCACAGCACTGCAGAGGGAGGCAGGGTGACCACACAGCCCTGCCTACCCTCCCCTGTGCTTTGCAGCTTCATTCCAGTGCATTTTTTGGGAATGCTCTGCTGGGCTGGGGGCTTCAAACCTCTAGGGATTAGCACCACCTGCCCAGGGAGGGGAAAAGAAGAAACCAACCCCAAGAAGCAGGTGTGAGGGGCTGTGCAGCCACTGCTGCCCTGACAGGGGGGTGTGGATGCCCCTGTCAGCTGGAGCTGTGGCTGAGCTCTCCCAATGCTAAGAAGGCTTCAGTCCAGCTCTGCAACCAGTCTCAGCAACCCAGAGGACTTTGCAGTGAACCTGTTGTCCCTGACAACAAACCAGGGAGGGCAGGACAGGGTTAACTCTGCAAGCACAGCCATGCAAGCACCCTCACAGCACCGGGATGAACAACCCTGGTGGCTCCTTGGAGTCTGCAGGAAGATCCTGAGCCAGAAAAGCCAAGTAGCTCCCTGCAGGAGAGGGAGAGGGAGGATGAGGAGGGCTAGAGCTGGCTCAGGGCTGGCCCCAGGAGCTCTGCTGAGGGCACAGGCTGCAGGGAGCAGTGCAGACTGGCTGCCCCCACAACTGGGGCAAGTGGGAATGTGCAGGAATTCCTCTAAAATAAACATAAAACCACAACATTATTTGGCTAATAAATTAAAAAGTCACTTGGTCACCGCTGTGGGGAACTGCTGCTGTTGTTCCCAGGGTGGGGGCTCAGGGGGGAGACCCTCCAGGTGAATCTGGGGCCAGAAACCAGTTCAGCCCAGGCCAGGGGATTATTGCTTGCGTGTTCCCAGCTGGAAACGGGCTTCCTCTGAGATCCCATACTGCTCCAGGGGGTCCTGCAGCAAGAGCACAGGGAAGGCAGCAGTGAGCTGCAGAGCAGGGAGGCCAGCAGGACTGTCCCTCAACCAGGCTGCAGTCCAGGCTGGTCCACTCATCTCCTGGATTTGCCCCCATCCAGCCCCTGGATGCTGTTCCTGGTGGGGAATGTTGAGCAGACCCTCAGGTGGATCAGCAGGGTCATGGGTTGTGCTCAATCTGCTCTGGCCCAGGTGTGTGGGTGAGCAGCACCCACTTCCCTCCCTCTGAGCAGGGATGCTTGGAGGTGGCAGAGGAGTGAGCAGCACCTCAACCCATAGGTGCTCTGACTTGGCCAGGGCAGCCTGTGAGCTCCTCCAGAGCCAGGGGGAGCCTGGGCTAAAGCAGCCAGACCTGTGGAGCTGCAAACCTCAGGCCACTCTGCCCTTGGAAGGGTCTGAGGGCTGGAGCTGAGCACAACACAGGCTGGTGGCACAGGAAGACTCAGGTCTGGCCAGTGAGACCACAGCTTCAGGAGCTGGCTCACTACAGGATCTCTTTCACACACAGGGCAGCAAACAGCCTTGCACAGGACAGCTGGTGGCAACACCTGAGATCACCAGCCCCTGCTCCAGCTCAAACCCATCAGCCACCACCTGACAAACCAACTTCAAGGGACTCACCTTCCCTGTCATTTTCTGGATCTCATTCCGGTAGAAGATCAAGCTCCTCCTCATGAACTCGTAGCTGTAAGACAGGAACAGACCATGGCAGGCTGAGCAGAAAAGGATGTGGAGAAGTTTCAGATGCTATTTAGAGCTGAAGGGAAGCTTCCCTGGGAGGAGACAACCTCTTTCCTCCCCGGGGTTCAGCACAAGCTGATCCCAGAAAACAAACAGTGCAGAGAACAGGGTGCAGGGCTGACTCAGCCTACCTGGCTCGCCTGAGGGCCTCGATCCACTCCTGACACTGCTCCTCACTGGCACATTCAAAGCAGTATTTCCTCTCTGGCTCCTCGATGAAACCTGCCAGGGATAAGGAAAAAGCTTAAGGGAGGTCCTGGCAGAGCTGCCTGTGCTCCCCTGGCTCCCTCCCCAGCAACAGCCTCTGCCAGGCCACAATTAGCGCCTCCGTTCCAGGAAGATGAGGTGGGAACAAGCTGGGAAACCAGGCTCTGTCCCCTCTCCCCCACCCTGGGTGGCTCTTGCCTGTCCCCAGCAGCTGCCTACAGCCTTTGTCACCTCCCAGCAGCCACCAACTTTGGAAAGAGCAGCTTCTCAAACGGAGTGACAGCTGGGAGCTGAACCTGACCAACATGGCCAGATGTGGGGCAGAAAGTCCCTGAAGCCTCCTGGTCAGGAGGAATTTGGTGAATCCAAGTGGAAAATGACCCTGAGGTTGATCTAGGCAGAGGGCAACCACCAGAGGGGTTAACTGCACTAGGAGAAGGCACTGACCTGTCTTTGCTTGAGGCTTTTGGGAATCTGGTACAGTGCACAAGCAGAAAGCAAGTCCCTGTGCAACTCCAGCTCTTTACTAAGACAGAATCAGGACATCTAATTAATTATCTTGTCCCCAGAGCTCTGCCCTTCAGTACACAGCCCACAGAGATCCAGGCTGCTGCTGCTGCTGCTCAGAACTGGGTCAGGCTGCATCAAACCCTGCTGGGCAGGGACACAGCCCCACACCAACTGCCACGGGTTTTCATGGTGTTCTCAGGCCTCCTCATTCACCTCCCAACACCCCCAAACTCTTAGAATTTCACAGCCTGGTGCTTAGAGAGATGAGAATGTTTGGGATGTTTGAGGGTCCTCTGGAGACAGTGGGAACACCGGCTCTCCTGGCTAGAAGAAGAGACAAGGCTCTGCACAGGAAAGCAGCTGTGCCCGACAGCCAGGCCAAAAGATAGAGGGATGGCCTTGGAGAAATATCCTGTTATTTGCACCACATACCTCTGGCACAATGATTAGCTGCTGGATGAAAGGCTGCTCACAAAGGGCAGCACAGCAGGAGCCAGCTGGAGCCCTGGCTATCACCACAAGGCCAGACAGCCCAGCGGGAGGGAGGACGGATGAGGCGGGTTTATCTGGGGCTGCCTCGGTGTGATAAAAACGCAGCAGCAGAGAAGCAGCCCCAGGTCACTGCCCGGCCCTCCCCGAGAGGCTCTGCCACCAGCTCTGAGCCCCAGCCTGGCTGTTGTCACTGCTCCTCTCAGCACGGGCTGCTGGGCAGAGCACACACTGGCTCAGCCAGCAGGGAAGTGTCACTGGCCTCAGGACAGCGTCCTCGGGCTGAGGAGCATGAGCTCCATGAGGAACACAAACCCCATGAGGAGGAGAAGGGCTGAGGAGATGAAATACATGGGAAGGGTTGAGGAACACAAACCCCATGAGGAGAAGGGCTGAGGAGCATGAGCTCCATGAGGAGGAGAAGGGTTGAGGAGCATGAACCCCATGAGGAACACAAACCCTATGAAGAGAAGGGCTGAGGAGCATGAACCCCATAAGGAGGAGAAAGGTTGAGAAGCACAAGCCCCAGTGAGAAGAAGGGCTGAGGAGAACCCTATGAGAAAGGTTGAGGAGCATGAACCCCATGAGGAGGAGAAGGGTTGAGGAGCATGAACCCCATGAGGAGGAGAAGGGTTGAGGAGCATGAACCCCATGAGAAGGAGAAGGGCTGAGGAGATGAAATACATAAGAAGGGTTGAGGAACACAGACCCCATGAGGAGAAGAGCTGAAGAGCATGAGCTCCATGAGGAGAAGGGGTGAGGAGCATGAACCCCATGAGGAGGAGAAGGGTTGAGGAGCATGAATTCCATGAGGAGAAAGGTTGAGAAGCACAAACCCCAGTGAGGAGAAGGGCTGAGGAGAACAAACCCTGTGAGAAAGGTTGAGGAGCATGAACCCCATGAGGAGGAGAAGGGCTGAGGAGATGAAATACATGGGAAGGGTTGAGGAACACAAACCCCATGAGGAGGAGAATGGCTGAGGAGATGAAATACATGGGAAGGGTTGAGGAACACAAACCCCATGAGGAGGAGAATGGCTGAGGAGCATGAGCTCCATGAGGAGAAGGATTGAGGAGCATGAACCCAATGAGGAGGAGAAGGGCTGAGGAGATGAAATACATGAGAAGGGTTGAGGAACACAAACCCCATGAGGAGAAGGGCTGAGGAGCATGAGCTCCATGAGGAGGAGAAGGGCTGAGGAGCATGAGCTCCATGAGGAGGAGAAGGGCTGAGGAGCACAAACCCCACTAACCCCAGTGTTACCAGTGAAACAGCTGGAAAAAGCAGGAACTGAGCAGTGAAATGTTTCCTTTCCACAGCACAGTTTGCTGAAAAGTAACTCACTGATTGAGAAGACGTTCTCCTCCTCTTTGGTGATCCTGCAGTGCTCCAGCAGCAGAGCTCCAATGGGCTGGAAAAGACCCAGAGAGAGGCTTTCACCCACGTTGCACCCCAGTGAGACAGGGCCTATGTTTGCCTTTTAGGCAAGTTCCATAACCTGGTGCTACTTTTAAGAGCAATTCAATCTAATTGCATGAATGTTCCACCTTCTTTAATCAACCTTTTTGTTCCTGCTGACCTGCTTCACTCCTACCTGTACCCACTTTGCACACAATAGTTGGGTGTTAAAACATTTCTACTTGCTCAGACTCAGCCTGGGCTTTAGCATTTGTTTCTGGGAATGAAAAGACAGGGGAGAAGTTCACTTCCTTGCTCAGTAAATCAAAGGCAGATGAAATATTTAACAGGACAGACAGAACAACTCACACTGTGGGAAGTCCTGAAGCCCAGCAAGAGGTTGGGAGTAGCTGAGGATGAACACACCAGTGGTAGGTACCAAAGGGTGATCCAAGCCATTAAAAAAGAGCAAACCAAAAGTGAACTATTTAATCCAAAAAATGCAAATAAGGCAGTTGGGATGGTACTGGAAAACCTGCTTTACCACCTATTTCTGGCACAGTGGTTTTCCATTAGCCCCTTCCACTCGCCTGCTGGATTATTTTTGATCCACTCAAGAGCATTTATGATGGGATGAGTCTCAAGATGTCACTAGAAGCTTTCCAGCTCCTTTGCTTGCAGCACCAGCTCCCACACACAGCACCTTGCAGTCAAAAGTCTGCTTTTATATTTATTCTCTGAGAAAAGAACTTCAGCAGGGGATCCATTAAAAGTCACCAGATCTCACCAGTGGCAGGGCCAGTGTCCTAGTTTGAGTCAAACTGTGACAGCCAGAAACACAATCCAAAGGTCCCATCCCTCATTTCTTTTCTTTTTCTAGGCCCAAAAAGGGCTTCTAGATGCCCAAAATAACACTATTAACAGGCTCTGGCCACAAAAGGCTCCTGGTTACAGTCAGCACAGTGCACAACTGCAATTCCTGGCATAAAAAAAAAAGAAGAAACAACACTAATTCTTTTTCCAGGAGAACAAACCAGAAGCTTCCCCTCATGGTTTGGCACAGTAAGGCCCAGTCCTACAAACAAACATTGCAGACTCCACCTTTGGCAGTTTTGGGGCAGTGTTTTTGTTCCAGGCTCCCAAGATGAGCACCTGGATGTGTGCAGACAGCAGAGCTGCTCCTCACCCCCAGGAGTTTTCACTGAGTAGGGGGAAGAGGAAACAGGGGTGCTCTGACCTGGCTCTGGCAGGCTGTCACTGCAGCCTCCTCCAAAGCCCACACAACCCATTTCCCAGAGAAAGAAGAAAAACAGGGAGGAAAAAGAAACAACCAAGCAGCTTCTGTACCTCTGCTTCGTCTGTACGGAAGTAGAAGAGAAAGTTGACAACAAGCTTCACCAGGCGTTTCTTTAGCACTGCAGAGAAAAGAGAAGGTCACTTTGCTGCTTCTCAAGTTGCTTCAGAGCCTGGGGCACCACGGTACTGACAGACAGACAGGGAGACAGACAGACACAGCCCCCCCAGGATGTGGCTGCCCAGCCACTGGGCCTGAGGAAACCCAAGGGAACCTGCAAGTCCCAGCGGGGCCCCTGCCTGGGGCTGTCAGCAGGAATGTCACCTCTGAGGGACAAAGTCCACCAGGAGGCTGCAGGTGCTCACGTGGAGAAAAGCCCCAGGACCAGGGAAGGACTTTCTTCAACCCTCATATCCCAGTGCTGGTTTACAAAGAAATGTGTAGATTTCAGGAAGAGCCTCTTCCACTGATCCCCTGGTGTTCCTGACCAGCCACATCCAACCCCTCCAGTTCAGCCCTGCCACTCCTGTCCCCTAATCCAGGACCCCCTGGCCTGTCTGTCAATACCTGTGCTTCCCAGTCTCTTCCCAGTCTCTTCCCAGTCCTGCCTCCCAGTACCCCAGCCCTGCCCACCCCACATGGCCAGCCCTAACCCTGCCAAGTCAGGCCTGGTCCTGTCCCCAGTTTCCCAGTCAGGCTTCTCCCGTGCAACCAACCAGTCCTGCCCCTCAGTGTGCCCAGTTAGAATCACAGACTGGTTTTGGCTGGAAAAGTACTTTAGGATCATCAGGTCCAAGCATCTACCCAGCACTGCCCCGTGTCCCTCAGCACCATCTACAGGGCTTGGAAACCCCTCCAGGGATGGGGACTCCCCCCCTGTCCCGGGCAGCCTGGGCCAGGGCCTGACAGCCCTTTTGGGGAAGAAATTGTTCCCCAGATCCAATCTCAACCTCCCCTGGTGCAACTTGAGGCCATTTCCTCTGGTTCCATCCCTTGTTCCTGGGGAGCAGAGCCCGACCCCCCTGGCTCCAACCTCCTCTCAGGCAGCTGCAGAGCCAGCAGGTCTCCCCTCACCTCCTTGTCTCCAGGCTGAACCCCCAGCTCCCTCAGCTGCTCCTGCTCACACTTGTGCTCCAGCCCCTTCCCCAGCTCCACTGCCCTTCCCTGGACACGCTCCAGCCCCTCCGTGTCCTTCTTGTCACAAGGAGCCCAAACCTCACCCCCCCCCCCCTTCTCCCCCAACCCCCTCTCACCTCATCCCCCAGTAACTCCCACCCTGGCCCCCCCACACCCCCTGGATCCTGCCCCACACTCCTAGACTCTGTTCCCCCCACACCCCCCAAATCCCCCCCACACCCCCAGCCCCTGCCCCACACCCCCAGGTCCTGCCCTCCAGCCCCAGCCCCTGCCCCATACCCCCTAAATCCTGCCCCACATCTCCAGATTCTGCCCCACACCCCCAGACCCTGCCCCACACCCCCAGATCCTGTCCCCCCACACCCCCCAAATCCTGTCCCACACCCCAGATCCTGCCCCACAACCCCCAGTCCCTGCCCCACACCCCCAGGCCCTGCCCCACATCCTCAGATCCTGCCCCCCCACAACCCCCAAATCCTGCCCCACAACCCCCAGACACTGCCCCACACCCCCAGGTCCTGCCCCCCAGCCCCAGACCCTGCCCCACACCCCCTAAATCCTGTCCCCCCACACCCCAGATCCTGCCCCACACCCCCAGATCCTGTCCCCCCACACCCCCCAAATCCCATCCCACAACCCCCAGATCCTGCCCCCCCCACCCCCAGGCCCTGCCCCACACACCCAGACCCTGCCCCACACCCCCCAAATCCTGCCACACACCCCCTAAATCCTGCCCACCCACACCCCCAGGCCCTGCCCCACACACCCAGACCCTGCCAACACCCCCAAATCCTGCCCCACAACCCCCAGACACTGCCCCCCAGCCCCAGACCCTGCCCCACACCCCCTAAATCCTGTCCCACACCCCAGACCCTGCTCCATATCCCCCAAATCCCCCCCCACACCCCCAGGCCCTGCCCCGCCCCTAGATCCTGCCCCCCCCACACACCCCCTGCCCCCCCCCCTCTCACCGCTCCCCTTCTTGGGCACCCGCATCATGATCTCGGCCGCCTTCTCGGCGGGCTGCCGGGCCAGGGACAGCAGCTCCCGCTCGTTGTACCTCATGGCGAGACCCCCCGGCCCGGCCCGGCCCGGCCCCGCTCCCGCCTCACGGGCCCCCCATGGCCCCGGAACCACTTCCCGCCCGCCCCGGAAGTGCCCGCGGGGCCGCGCGCAGGCGCAGGGCGGGAGCGGGGCCGCGGTACGAGCTGGGGGGGGGGGGGGGGGGGGGGGGGCTGGAAAGGGGGGGATTTGGGGTCTTTTTTGGGGGTTCGGGGGTTCGGTCCGTGCTGGGCAGGGAAGGGGGAGGCCCCGGTGGGCGCGGGGGGGGTGTCGGTGGGTCCGGGTGGTGCCGGGGCCTTGAGGGGGGGCCCGGGGGGGGCGGGTCTGAGGCCTTGCGGGGGGGGGGGCTTTGGTTTGTGGGGAGGGGGGATTTGGAGCCTTGTTTTTGGGGGGGCTGGGGTGCTCGATCCGTTCCGGGGAGGCTTTGCGGCCTTGTCGGGAGGCGGGACTTGTTTGGGGGGGCTGTGGATCCATGTGAGGGGGCTGGGGCTCGTTTGGGGGGGTCGTTGATCCATAAGGAGGGGCTGGAGCTTGTCTGGGGGGGTTGTTGATCCATGTGGGGGGGATGGGGCTTGTTTGGGGGGGTTGTTGGTCCATAAGGAGGGGCTGGGGCTTGTTTGGGGGGGTTTGACCCTTGCTGGTGGATTTTTGAGGGGAGGGGGGGGTTTACTCCTGCTGGGGGTCTCTGTGGCCTTCCTGCACCCCTTTTTTTTGGGGTGTTCCTGTGTGTGTTGCAGGAGTTTGCAGCTCTGGCCCAAGCCGAGGGGAGGGGGCAAAGCTGGGACCTCACTGGGGGGGTTGGGGACAATGTGTTGAGGCCCTGACCTTGCTGGGGGGCTGGAGAGGAGGAGGAGGCGAGGGGGGGGGGGTCTCTGACCTTCCCAAAGGATTTGGGACTGCGTGGGGGTGACTCTGGGGCCCTGGGGGGGACATCGAGGTGGTGGGTTTGGGGAGGGTCCGTGGCAGGTTCTGGGGAGGCTGCTGGAGGGGGCCGGGGGGAGTCACTGGTGGGGCTGTGTAGAAGTAGGGCTGAGGAGATGGGGCAGGCTCTGGGGGCTGGTTAGTTTGGGTGATTCCTCCTCCTGGCCAGCGGGGTCAGTGGCTCTGTGTGTGCTGAGAGCCCAGGGCAGGCTTTGCTGTGCTCCTCTTAGAATCGTAGCATCACAGAACCAGCTGAGCTGGGAGGGACCCAATCAGGACCATCCAGTCCTTGTGTAGGGCACCCCGAGAATCCCCCCCCACCTGCCTGAGAGCATCATCCAAAGGCTTCTTGAGCCTTGGTGCTGTGACCACTGCCCTGGCTGAAAATCCTTCTCCTGATACCCCAACCTGACCCCCCAGCTTCTCGTGCTCTGAACTCCAGGCTGCGAAGCCGTTGGTCGTCACTCACCTTGCTTTCCTGCCCTTCTCCAGGCTCTCTCTTTCTCCATAAGTAGCTGAAGCACACAGATCCCCCATCATGGATTTCCAGCACCGTCCTGGAGGTAAAACTGGGAGTGGGGGGGTAGCCTCAGCCTCGGAAAGTAACCGGGACCGCAGGGAGAGGCTGCGGCAGCTGGCGCTGGAAACCATCGACATCAACAAGGTGAGTCCTGGCCTCTGCCAGGCAGCAGGGAGAGGACACAGGGCTCCTGTCCTGCAGACTGCTGTGGGGATGGTTGGAAAAGGTTTGGAGGAGGCCACGGAGGTGATGCAAGGGCTGGAGCAGCATTGCTATGAAGACAGGCTGGGAGAGTTGGGGTGTTGAGCCTGGAGGAGAGAAGGCTCCAGGGAGACTTTATGGTGGCCTTCCAGTTCCTAAAGGGAGCCTGCAAGAGGGGTGGGAAGAGACTTTTCAGCAGAGAGGGCAGTGATAGGATGAGAGGTAATGGTTGTAAGCTGAAAGAGTGTAGGTTTAGGTTAGATATTGGGAAGAAATTCTTCACTGTGAGGGTAGGAAGGCACAGGAACAGGTTGCCCAGGGAAGCTGTGGCTGCCCCATCCCTGGCAGTGTTGAAGGGCAGGTTGGATGGGGCTTGGAGCAACCTGGGCTGGTGGGAGGTGTCCCTGCTCAGAGCAGGAAGGTTGGAACTTGATGATCTTTAAGGTCACTTCCAACCCAAACCATTTCTTGAATCTGTGATAGGTTAGATCTTTGCCTGAGCAAAACAACAAGAGATTTGTTGAAGAGCTGTGGGTTGAAATGAATGATTTGTGTTTCTAGTAATGTGGGAGTTGAATGAGAAACATTTCTGGCAGGGCTGACCAGAGAGGTGCCAGCACTTGAGTGTTCAAGTGGCTGTTCCTGGGTTACTTTGAGCCTGGCTGGGACTTTGCTGTCCCTTGCCTGGGGCTGAGGTGCCATCACCAAGGAGCAAAGCTGCTGTTGCTTCACTTCTCACAGTCCTAAAGCAGTGTTGAGCCATTTGTTTAAATCTACAAACTCAGTTCTTCCAGTGCAGCAGAAGTTCAGCTGTGTTTTCATTGTTGTCTTGCTCTGCCATGGATTTTGCCTGTAACTTTTTCACAACTCTCTTCCTAGGACCCTTATTTTATGAAGAATCACTTGGGCTCCTATGAGTGCAAGCTCTGCCTGACCCTGCACAACAATGAGGTGAGCTGAGCAGCTTGTCTGGACCTTGGAATCATGGAATCATTTTGGTTGGAAAAGACCTTTAAGATTAAGTCCAACCATTAACCCAGCACTGCCAAGGCCACCACTAACCCTTTCCATGAAGAACTTGTTCCCAAGATCCAATCTAAACCTCCCCTGGCATGACATGACCATGCAGGACCATTCATGACCATGCACAACCACTCACCAGCATCCATACCTTGGTACTGGCTATTTGGGAATAATATTAGCTTCAAGTACAAGAGCTTGGGACATGCCTGATGAATGCTGAGGAGCTGGTGGTTGGGGAGTGACTTGTTAAGCCTACAGTTTATGACAGCTCAACAGCTGAGAGCAATCTGCAATTTCTGAGTAAGATTCCTCTCTGCTGAGGATTAAAATACCCTTGTCAGCCTGTGGTACAGTCTGTGCTCTGTGACAAGTGTCTGTCAGTGCAGGAGCAGGCCTGCCTTCATTTAACTTTCTTCTGCCTTGGTTTTTATTTCAGGGAAGTTACTTAGCACATACCCAAGGGAAGAAGCATCAGACCAATTTGTAAGTCATTCTCCTCTGTAGCTTTATTCTCTGCTGTCTAAGCACTTAAAAATGATGATTGTGTGCAGCTAGAGATCTGGAGCTGTTTCACAGCAGCACACTGTGCTGGAATGTTCTTTCACTCTCTTTCCAAGTGAACAGCCTGGCACTAACCAGCACTAACCAGCAGGTACAGACCAGATCTGCTCCAAAAGATGGTGCTGACAAGCCCCATTTTGACCTCAGGTTGAAAACCAGTTGTGGGATTCCTGAAGGAAGGGGGAGAAAGAGTTTTAAAAGCAAACTGAGTCTAGTTATGAGGTTTTTTTTGAATACAGTTTGGGAGAAGGTTGTAAGTTTTCTTTTAAGAAATGCAGTTTGCTTTGGTTTTGGTGAGTAGCTCGTGGGGTTTTTGTCTTTTTTCTTTCTTTCAAGAAGGAAGTCTCCTCATACCCATGTGTGCAGACAGGCACCAAGGTCATCTGGGGGGTGGGTGAGATAACTGAGATGACAGAGTTTAGGCAGGGGAAGGTCTGGATACAGCCAGCCTGTGGTGGTGCCTGTGGGGGAGAAACAGCAGGTTTTCCTGGCATCCTTTCTGTGAAGCCCTGAAGATTCCATGGTGAGGGGATTCAAGCTGCTCCCACTGATTAACCTCTGCAACTTGACACATTTCTGATGAATCCAGGGCCCGTCGAGCTGCCAAGGAAGCCAAGGAGGCCCCTGCCCAGCCAGCACCAGAGAAAGTCAAAGTGGAAGTGAAGAAATTTGTGAAAATTGGACGACCAGGTTATAAAGGTGTGTTGGGAGGGTCTGTCAGAGGTGAAACCCAGTGCCTGCTGGGCCTTGCCTGGAGGGCAGTGCTGGGGTTGTGAATTATTAATTAGTCTTTTGAGTAGATCTGTCCATGAATAAGATACTGGCTTATCTCCTGATGTCCTTTATTGTTTAAATTACCCATGGAACATCTCTTTATTGCTGAGAACCCCTTTAATAATAGATGGGGGTGTCTCAGTCTTTCAGCTCTGCTTAGCAGTGCTGCAGGAGATGATGGCTTTGTTTCAGTCCCTCTCCTCCTTCTGTTGTGCTCTACTATCTTTCACTAATGCTTACAAATCACTCCTTGCATCAGTAACTCACATTCTTTTTTGTCTGCAGCAGCTGAATTTCAGTAGAAATCCACAGTGGGATCATAGAAAAGCCTTTTAAGATCACCAAGTTAAACTAAACCAAACACTGCCAGCTCCACCACCAAACCATGTCCCTAAGCACCTCCTCAGACTTGTGCTCCAGACCCTTTCCCAGCTTTGTTGCCCCTCAAGGTGGCTTCAGTTAAAGACAGCGTGGCATTTTGTTTGATAAATGGGAGAACAGTCTTGTCATATGTTGTTGTTGGGAGCTTTGTGTGTTTCCTAGGGCAGAAATAATGTTGCTCTAACCCTGTGTGACATCCTGAGCTTTCATATTTACAGTGACCAAACAGAGAGATCCAGAAACAGGCCAGCAGAGCCTTCTCTTCCAGGTAAGGGCACTTAAAATTCTTGGGGCTTGGGTCAGCCAGGTAAAAATGCTGCTGAATGAGCAGTTTTTTTCAGGATTCAGTAAAGAAACAAACAGCCTCAGTCCTGTGGTGCTGAGTGTGTCACACAGATCCACCAGCACCGTTGTCGGGCTGTTCCCTTCGGTGGCACAGGGCTTTCTGGTGGGAGCTGATCTCTTGATATGCTTGGTCTCAAGGGGTTTGTTTTGCACGAAGTGGGGGGAATGAAAAGGAGGGGGAGGTTTTCCTTACTGCTGTGGTCATGTCCCACCAGATTGATTACCCTGAGATTGCAGAGAGCATCATGCCCCGCCACCGGTTCATGTCGGCGTACGAGCAGAGGATCGAGCCCCCGGACAGACGGTGGCAGTACCTGCTGATGGCAGCTGAGCCCTATGAGACCATAGCTTTCAAGGTGAGACTTTGTCTCCAGTTCTGGAGCCCTCAGCAGAAAGAAGGATATGGAGATCCTGGAGTAAGTCCAGAGGAGGCCACAAAGATGATCCAAGGGCTGGAGCAGCTCTGCGCTGGAGACAGGCTGGGAGAGTTGGGGTGTTCAGCCTGGAGAAGAGAAGGCTCCAGGGAGACCTTAGAGCAGCTTCCAGTGCCTGAAGGGGCTCCAGGAAAGCTGGGGAGGGGCTTGGGACAAGGGCAGGGAGGGAGAGGACAAGGAGGGATGGATGAAAACTGGCAGAGGGAGATTGAGGTGAGACATGAGGAGGGAATTCTGGAGTGTGAGGGTGGTGAGAGCCTGGCCCAGGTTGCCCAGGGAAGCTGTGGCTGCCCCATCCCTGGCAGTGTTGAAGGGCAGGTTGGATGGGGCTTGGAGCAACCTGGGCTGGTGGGAGGTGTCCCTGCCCATGCAGGGGGTTGGATCTAGATGATCTGCAGGGTCCCTTCACACCCAAACCAGTCTGTGATTCTATGATGATTTGAGATTAACTGATTATTGGGAAAGTTCCCATTTTTTTCCAAGACATCAGTTCCAGGGAGCATCACTATATGTGTCTATTCTATCCTTCAGAGGGTTAATGGACTGTAAAGGGGGGGAGGGGGGTGTGTGAAGAAGACAACTGGAAGTCATTAAACCCTGCTGAGAATTAGCAGAGGACTCAGGCATGAAAACTAGGCTGTGTGCTGAGCTCTGGGGAGCTGCTGACTTCTCGGGGTCTGGCACAGAAAGGAGCCTCCTGGGCTTTGCTCCTCAGCCTTCGTGCAGATGTTAAGAGAGGGTTTTTTGCCAGGACACTTGTCCTTGACCACTAGGGAGGTAACTTAATTCTTTCCTGCCCCCATCTCTATCTAATAACATCCGAGACTTGTGCATCTCACAAAGGCCTGGAATAACTGTGCTTATCTTGCAGGCTCTGGTGCTAAAAAAGGGCCTTTGAGCTAATCTGGTGGTGCTAATAATAACTCCTTGTTCTTTTTTCTTGCAGGTGCCAAGCAGAGAAATCGACAAGGCAGAAGGGAAGTTTTGGACCCACTGGAACAGGGAAACCAAACAGGTAGCTGGAGCACTGCAGGGTTTTGCTGCAGGGTGGGAGAGGGAGCAGGAGGGCAGAGCAGCTTGGGGGGAAGGGCAGAGCAGGGGAGTGAGCATCAGTGATGCTCCTGCTGGCTTTGGTGCTAAAATCTTTAGCCTTTCAATGTCACTGTGGTGAGTTCTCTTGACAAAATGATTCTCCTGTGTCTCCTGATCTTTGTGGGAGTTCAAGCTGGGAGGTAGAATCCTGGGATGTCAGCAGGCACAGGGGTGTCTGAAAGTGCAGCCCAGAGGTTCTTCTCTTGTGTTTCCTGCACCCATGGCCTGGGTGGATGGGAGAGCAGGGACAAACCCATAGCTGGGTATACAGGGCCTGTCATGGAGAGCTTAGTGCTTGGAAGGACTTTCAGGTGGGTTAAAGCACTGGACAGGAGTGGTGCAAGTCCTGAGTGGTGCCAGGGTGGAAAGGAACCATGGTCTGTGGAGCTGAGGGGCCAGGAGAGGTCCCAGCTGCGTCCCTGGAGGCAGGAGGTGGAGAAGAACAGCTGTGTTGTGTGATGGCAGAGTTGTCCTGAGGATTAATTGTTCCCTTCTCTTTGCTTCTCTCCCCTCCCCAGTTCTTCCTTCAATTCCACTTCAAGATGGAGAAGCCCCCAGCTCCCCCAAACCTCCCTCCAGGGCCCCCGACGGTGAAGCGGCCGCCCCCCCCGCCGCTGATGAACGGGCTGCCCCCCCGGCCCCCCCTGCCGGACACTCTGCCACCACCCCCACCCGGGGGCATGGCCCTGCCTCCCATGCCTCCCTCTGGACCGGTGCCACCACCCCCGGTGCCACCACAGCTGCCACCAGCACCCGGTGTCCCCCCTCCTGCTCCTCTGCCACCCATGATGAGGCCACCTCTCCCTACGGAGGGGCCAGGCACTATCCCACCTCCACCTCCCTCCAACTGAAGCCCCTCCTGGACTCTGTCCTGCTGGACTCCTTTAGCTCCATTCTTTTTATATTCAGATCACAACTGATCCAGAGCAATAGTTCTGTTTTGTACACCTGTGAATTTGCCTAAATCCTGTAGGTTCATTAAAAGGTTTTTAGTTTTCCTTCCTCTATGTTTTCCTGTGTCTTAGTTAATAAGTGTTGCCCTGTGCTCAACTTTCTTTAGCTCTTAGATATAGAAAATATTCCCAGTCTGGTTACATTTTGGAAGTTCTCCAAAGAGGAGGGGAAAGGACTGGAAATCTGTAGGCACCTCAGCTCCTCTTGACTGAACAGCTCCATCAGCCTCAGCTCAGCTGTGTTGGCTTTACATGTTGACATGTAACCCATCAATTAGCAGCCAGCTAATCAGCTGCTATTCAACTGGAATCCTTTATTGAGCTGTTCACTTGGTGATGGGGAGACTTGTCATGGAGACATGGAATGGATTCTGTTCCTGCATCCCCAGTAATCAACAGTGGGCAGAATGGAGGGGGAGCAGAATGTTCTAAATCTGTTTTTTTCTGACTTGCTGCTGAATTATGATCACAATCAGCAGCAGATTCCTCCTTTCTCCTGGTGCCAGAGCCCTGTGCTGTAGCTCAGGTGCTGCCAGCTAAAAGCTGGAAACATCTCTGCTGAGGAAATCAGGTTGGAAGGCTGCTCAGGAGTCCTTGAGAAGAGTCAGACAAGATTTCACTGACAATTTAGGAAGGAATCCTCCTGCCCCAGAACGCAGCTGCCTGGCCTCTGCCTGCTGGACTGTTGACACCAAACATGAGCTCACAAACAAAGCAGGGGAGTGCTCGTCTGGGGCAGTGGCAGAGATCTCTGGGAATGTTTAGTCAAAGGAAATTACAGAAGCTGAAGTGATAGTAAATCTTAGTTTATCATTCATCCAATGTTGTCTCTACAGTTGGGAGGCACCTGCTGTCACATAGGGTTTGGATTGTATCTATCCTCCCACCAGCAGACTGGTTTTGGCTGTTCCTTCTCTGTGTGTGCTTCTATTTATACTAAGTGTTGCTTTCAAACAACCGGTTGGTTCCCATTAAAAACCAGAAGCTCTGAGATTTCTCCTCTGTGTCCTCCCAGGGTCCATTTCTCTGCTCTGGGATGTCTCAGTCTGGGGTACCCGGGTGCTGGTGGGTGAAGGCATCACTGGGGGCTGGGCTGCCTGACCCTGACTTGCTCCTGCTTGCTCCTGGCCAGTGCCTGGCTTGTTTTGGGGGCCACAGGGGCGACACAGCTGGACACAGCCCTGCAGCTGCTGTCCCTTTGGTGAGGGAATCAGTATCTTCAGCTCTTCTCCTGGCCTGGCACAGGTCCCCTCAGTCCCACCCAGAGTGTCCATCCCTCACTGGCTGGGCTGTTCTTGGGCACCACACTCAGTGCTCCAGCAGCTCCAGGGCTCTGACTGAGGTGTCTGCTGGGTCTGATGCCTGGGCCAGCTTGTCTGGGTCCCCTCCTTGCCATCCCCCCTTTGTCACAGCCCCTGTGGAAGAGGCCTCTGCAGTCCCCAGCCCCGTGGGGTGGTGCCCTTGTCCCTCTCCAGTCTGGGTGGGCAGGCCCATCATGATCTCTGCTGCAGCTGGATCCTGAGCTCCCAACTGCAAAGTCTTGGAAACCCAGAGAAGGGTCTGAGCATGTGTTGGGACTGTTTTCTGCAGGAACCTCCCCCCCTGCCCTCCATTGCCAAAAAATGAGTCCCCTTGGGTGTGGGAAGGTGTCACCGGGGTGGATTATGTTGCTGGCATTGCTCATTCCAAGTGTTCCAGTGAGTACTGGCGTCTCACAGAGGGAAAACTCCTTATAACAAGTGTGTTGTGAGACTTTCGAGGTCAGGTCTGAAGTGTTTAAAGTCCCCAGGCTGCTCCTGCACCCCGGGAGATGCTCCTTCCCAGGCTGAAGCAGCCTGAGGCTCAGGAGATGTGAGTCCCTGCAGGCGCCAACCGAGGGGGAGGCTTTCCTGCCAGGCCAGGAGAACACTTCCATGCATTTACTTAGTTTGTGTCCATTATCTGTCTCTATCCCCCTCCTCCTTGTCTGGCTTGTTCTTCCCTCCTGGCATGTCATGGGAATGATATGTGCCAATCCCCATGAAGATCCCAGGCTAGACATCCATCCTCCTTCAGAAAACATCTGAAGTCAAGGACGTGCCGTCTCCGCACAGCGAGAGAAACTTCTTTCATACTTTATTTATTTTTTTATGTATCCAATACTAGATGCAAACCCCAAAATAGAACCAAAAAAAAAGTTTCTTTGAAACATCCCTCCCTCCTCTTGGGCATGACAGCCTTCGGGTTTCTCAGGGGAGGTGTGTTGTGCATTGTCAACTCAAGGCCACTGGTTTTTAAAAGGGAGACGCCGTCCTCCCCTTCTGCCCGAGTGCTCTGAGGTGTGTGTGAGCTGCTCCAACTGCCCTGGGAGCAGCTGGAGTGGGAACATGAAGGCTGTTCTTGGGGTGCTCTTGCTGTGCCTGGTGCTGCTGCACCCCTCTGCAGCACTTCCAGCAAAGGGGAGCGTGGGGGAAAGGAATTCCCCAGGGAACAGGCTGGAGCTGAGCCCTCCGGAAGAGCTGGGGCTTGAAGGAGAGGAGAGAAAGAGAGAAAATGCAGGTTTACAGGGAAGAGTGAGACCCAGCTCGGTGGCAAGATCAAGGTTGACTGGTGCTGCTCACCTCTTGTCTGAGCCTGAGCCAGGAGCAAGATGCCTCCCCGGGCTGGCTGGGGATGGGGGCACAGGCTGGGCCAGCTCCAGCCTGCACCCGTGGCCGCTCGGGGGGCTGGAGGGACCCGTCTGCAGGGTGAAAATGGACCAGGACGGGCTGACCTTGAGGCACATGGAAGTTGTGGGGGTTCTCACCCACTATGAAAGCAGCTTCATCAAGCTGTTGAGACAACGCAGGGTCTGGGATGAAAGTTACCTGGAGACCTTTGGCCTCTGCCAGGCTGGGGAGGCAGGTGCTGCTCTCCAGCCCCTGATGCACATCCATGGACACGTGGTGGAGCCGGGGCAGGACCGACTCCTGGTGCTGCATCTGGATGAAGGTTGGTGTGAAATCCCTGCTCTGGGGTGAGCACAGGGCTCGGGGAGGCCAGTGCTGTCTGCTTGCCCTACATCAGAGATTTAAACACAGGATTCAATGTGTGGGGTTGGGTTCCTTTTAAGATTAGCAAAGTGGTGCAGGAGAATGTCTTTCCAGGTACGTTTTGAAGAAGTTTTAGTAGTGATGACAGGTTGTGTGCAACATGGTGCCTCGTCCCTGCCTCTGGCTGACACCCAGCTGCCACAGTCTCGGTGGCTTCTGCTCTGCTTTCCAGATTATGAGTGTTTCTCACTTTCAGCCTTCATGACACGGCTCCCAAATCTGGCTGGGAAAACAGAGGAGAGGGTTGGAGGACCTGGCTGGTCCTGCTGTGAGCCTGGCTGCTGTCAGCTGCAGCACTGACTGCTCCTTTGTGCCTGCCCAGGAGTCCTGAGCCCTGAGCTCAGCTGGGTGGCTTCAGCCTTGAGCAAAAACCAGCGGGTTTCATCCCTCTCTGCATCCCTCCATGCACCCCTCTGTGCTGTCCCAGTGGGAAGGGCTGTGCTGGAGGGAGAGCAGCCACAATGATCCCTCCGGTTTAATCCTGTGCAGCAGGAGGGTCACGGCTGTCCCTCTCTTCTTGAAAATCTCTCCCTTCCCTCCCGGATTTTTAGATTTGTCAGCTGAGCTGGCCGGTGTGGGGTGGCTGGGGCAGCGGCTCCTCCCCAGGGAGCACGGCTGGCGGCCCCGCAGCAGCCGCGATGGAGCCCCTGGAGGAGCTGCCGTGGGAGAACAGACCTCCCTGGGGACCTGCCCAGGAGGATTTGCCGGAGCTGCCCTGCAAAGAGCTCGAAGGGGCCGCAGGGTTTGCCCCGCTGAGCATCTCCCATTGGAGAGGGGATTTCTGTGTCCCTGGTGCTCAGCCCTGAAGCCCCTTCCTCACCCACCACCCCCCCTGGGGTCCCCCCCGGCCGCCAGACGGGGGGTTCGCTTCCCTTCACCCGCCTTCTCCTTTCCAGTGAAGTGGGAAGCGCAGACGAAGCTGTGGTTCAAGCTGGTGTTCCAGGCAGAGGTGGGCCGGTTGCTGGGAGAGCTGCGGGCGGCTCTGCTGCTCTTCTACCTGGGCAGGCGAGGGGGGCCGGGGGCCGGGACCCCCCCGGAGCGGCGGGAGCTGCTGGTCACCGGCCCGGGGCTGGCGAAGGAGCAGGTGGGTGGGCACGGCTGGTTCTGGGGACAGAGATGGTGGGAGGGGGGGTGTCTCAGCTCTGCTGGCCCAGTCCCTTTGCCACCCCCTCCCAGTCCCTTTGCCACCCCCTCCCAGTCCCTTTACCACTCTCTCCCAGTCCCTTTGCCAGCCCTTCCCAGTCCCTTTGCCACCCCCTCCCAGTCCCTTTGCCACCCCCTCCCAGTCCTTTTGCCACCCCCTCCCAGTCCTTTTGCCACCCCCTCCCAGTCCCTTTGCCACCCCCTCCCAGTCCCTTTGCCACCCCTTCCCAATCCGTTTGCCGCCCCTCCCAGTCCCTTTACCACTCTCTCCCAGTCCCTTTGCCACCCCTTCCCAGTCCCTTTGCCACCCTCTCCCAGTCCCTTTGCCACCCTCTCCCAGTCCGTTTGCCGCCCCTCCCAGCCTCCCTGCCTGTCGCACCCTCCCGAGCCATGCCTGAAGATGGTGCTGTTACCCTGTCCCCAGCTCCCGGCCAGGACAGAGGGATGGACCGGGGAACCCAGCCCATTCTGGGGGTCCTGTCCCCCCCGCCCGGGTACTCTCCAGCCTGGCCGGAGGCAACAGCCCCGGCACGGCTGCCGGGGAAAGCGGGTCTGGGGCAGAGCTCGCTGGGGGCTCTCTGCCCACCCGCCAGTCCCGTGGGCCTCCCTGCACCCCACGGAGCAGCTCTCGGGCTGCGTGTCGGAGCCCCCCTGCCCTCCTTGCTCCCGGTGGTCCCGACCCTCCCATTTCCCTGCTCCCTGAGCCACCGCAGACTGGCTGACCCAGAGCCAGCGGGGACCCCGGTGGGGGGGCTCATTTGAGTGCCCCCCAACCCCCATGGTGTCTCACCCACATCCTCGGACCTTTTTACTCCACACAGAGCCTCTGCCTGGCCAGGGGCACCCAGTACCTGGTCCTGGGAGCCACCGTAGCATCCATCAGCCGCGGCAGCGAGCAGCTCAGCTTCCAGGCATCCCTGGCCATCAGGCACCGTGGAGAGGGAGGTAGGGACACGGCGAGCCCGCGGGGCTGGGAAGGTGACATCCGTGTCCTCTGAGTCCTGACGGAGGCATTCCGGATCCTCTCAGGGCTGTGTGAAACGAGGGGCTATGGGGACATGTGGGAGACCCCAGGCCACCATCCTCACTGCTCCTCTCCCCACCAGGTGCCCCCCTACCTCCCACGGAGACTCAGCAGCTCCTTTTTGGCTCGGACGACAAGTGCTTCACCAGGATGACCCCGGTGCTGTTATTGCTGGCCAAGTCACAGCAGGAGGAGGTGGCTTTGGCCCCTTCTTCCTACCTCTCTGCCGACGGGGTGGTGGATGTAGCTCCCTACCCACAGCTCAGGTCCGTGACCCTCGCTGCAGCCATGGGAGCTGGGGACCGAGGGGAGAGGGGCAGCCCAAGCTCTTCTGTGATGGGATGTGAGGCAGGACCTGGCAGGAACCCCAGGGTACAAGCTGTCCCGGTGACCCTCCCTGTGTTCTCCTCACAGCCCACCCCAGGCAGGGACCGAGGAGCTGCTGTCCCCCACCGCCCCGAGCCGAGTCAACACTTCGTCCCCAGAGCCCGGCAGCAGCAACCAGTTCCTGGCCATCCTGACCCAGTTCATCCGTCAGGTCCTGAGCACCTCCAGCGATCCCCCCACCCAGCCCAGCCCCCACCACTGGCTGGACTTCCAGGTGATGGAGACCCTCCCTCACCAGCTGCTCAACCTGTCGGAGGAGGCGGCGCTGGAGCGCCTGGTGGAGTCGGAGGAGCCCTCGGTGCTGCTCTTCCCCCAGGACAGCGGGGCCGTGCTGGAGCAGCACCTGGGGGCCTGGCAGCCTGAGGGGACCGTGTTGCAGCTGCTGATGGGCAAACTGCAGGCGGTGATCCAGGATCTGAGGGACATCCCAGCCTTCCAAGCAAACACCGGGCTTTTCCAGCGCCTCCTGAGCTTTTGCTACTACCCGGCGGCACCGGGCGAGGGTGAAGGCGTCAAGCAGCCCTCGGGCTCGGGGAAGCTGCACACGCTGCTGCTGCTGAAGGCGCTGCAGACGGTGCGGGCTCGCTGGCAGGAGCGGGGGAAGGTGCAGCGGCAGAACCGCAGCGCCCGGCACCAGGCGCACTGCCGCCTGCAGGAGCTGACCATCGACCTGCGGGACCGCAAGTTCATCGTCATGCCCACCGTCTACGCCGCCAACAACTGCGAGGGGCCCTGCAAGCTGCCCCTCTCCACCCGCGTGCCCAGCTACTACTCGCACACGGTGCTGCTGCTGGGGATGCAGGAGCGGGGCTCCCCCCTCCAGCGCGCTCCCTGCTGCGTGCCCGTCCGCTACTCGGATCAGCTCATCATCAGCCTCTCCACGGAGGGGCTGGAGGTCCGCAAGTTCCCCAACATGGTGGCAGAGGAGTGCGGCTGTCGGTAGAGGCTCCCGCCCGTCTCCCCGCTCGCCCTCAGTTTCCCCCGTCCCCAGTTTGTCCCGGCAGCTCGGGAACTGGTGCTTCTCTCCGAGACGGGAGCTCCCCGCGCCTTCTTTCCCCACCGTTTGGCTCCTGATGTCGCTCTGGTTCTGGGTTTGTCTGTAGCTGTGCCAGTCCCCCGGGGGATGCTCGGACGCCCCGTTTTTCCCTGTGCCCGATGCTGGGGATGCCCGAGGTGCCCATGAAGCCGTGCAGTGTGGCTCTGACCCCACAGTAAGGTTTGGGCTGGATGTGGGCACCAGGAGACCATCGGGAGACCACAAGGCTTGGTCAGGACCGTGCTCATTGAAACCTTCTGCTCCTGTAGCACCTGGGCAGGGCAGTTGTTAACGTCATACAAGCCCCCACCTCCCGCCTTGCAGCATCCTCTGCCCAATTCCCAGCTCATGGTGTGTCACTGAACCCCCGTGGGTCGTGGCTCCACCTGTGAAAGCTGAACAAGAGCAAAATCCCCCCCCCCCCCCCCGAAAGGATCAGCTTTACCTGAGGATCCGTCCCTGTGTGAGAGCCACTGGGGACACACACACACACACACACACACACGATACTCAGGACTCCTTGCCAGGTCACATCTGCATCCCCCCTCGCTGACCCCACTCCCGGGACGCTGCCAGAGCCGGGGGGGTGAGGGGAGGCTGAGGGGAGCGATCCTGTTACACCTCACAGCAGTAACAGGAGAGGGCACAAACTGCTGCCAAAGCACCTGCTCCCCGGCCCCGCCGCTGCCCCCGGATCATCTTCCCAGCCAAGCCCCTCCCTGAGCGAGACCTGCCGGGGCTGCTACAGGCTCTGACTCTCCCAAAGCAGCTCCTGGGCTCATCCCAGCTGCAAACCCCAGTGCTGGGACAAGCCCTTGGGCTTTGCCGTGTCTCCCCCCCAGTGCTGGTGGGGGCAGGACACACACCAGCCCCAGCCCCTGGCCTTTGTAGGGACCCCAACTCAGCCTCGAGCCCCTCTGCACCAGCGAGGGTGGGGGGGGGTGGGCACAGAGCACACACAAACATAACCAGGGACAACATACGTTTTTGTTTGTTTGTTTTTTGTTGGTTTTTTTTTTTAAACATTCAATTTAATACCTTTTTAAAAACGAAAATAATTTCCTTTAACCTCTAGTGATTTAGCAAATACTTAAAACCTGCCGGGGGGTGGGGCTGTGAAGGTCTCCAGGAGTTGCTACAGCACTGGGTGACATTGCACTCGTGTTTCGTTCCTAAAAGTGACTCTGTGAAGGCAAGGCCTGAAGAGACCCCTGGGTGAGGGGCTCTCCAGCCCTTTTCTGTTGCCAGCAAGCTTCACCCACCCTGCAGCGAGGGCAAGGTGGTCAGTCCCCTGATGTCCCCCCTGAGGACGGCAGCAGCCTGGCTTTGCTGACTCAGAATCCACTTCTCTCTTGATTTGCTTCGAATAAAACCATTCACTGAACTCAAAAGCCACACGGTCTGGAGACAAACTCTGTTCACTGGGATCCCTGTGCCCGGCTGAGCTGCCTCAGGGAGCACGAGTGGAAATGAACTGGGAGGGAGGTTTGGGGTGGGGATGGAGAACTAAGCGCGAAGCCCCGATGAAGAGAAGCTCCTTCCCCTGATTTTTCTTTTCAGGTCGCCTTTCTGCTTCTCATCCAGGGGGGGCCCAAAGTCCACAAGGAGGCTGATGCCAGGCTCCCCGGGCTGCTCCGCTGCTGCTCCGAGATCCTGGGGCTCTGCCCGTGGACCAGCCCGAGGGTGTCCCTGGGGAGCCGCAGGGTGTCCGTGCCGGGGTTGGACCCCCCTGGATTCAGCACCATCGAGCCCCTCGCTGGCCCCGGCCTTTAGTCGCGCCTCTTGCCCTCCCTGGGCCCGGCCGTGCCCTCGGGCTCCCGGGATCTCCTGCCCCTCTCCCGCCTCGGGCTCTCCCTGCCCGCCCGGCCCTTCCCCCCTTCCCTCCTGGGCTCCTCCCGCTCCCTCCGATTCTCCTTCCCCTCCCGGCCCCATTTCTTCTGGGGCTGCTGCCACTCCCGGGGGGCCCTGGGGGCTCTGCTGGGTCTGTCCCTCTGTGCCCTGTCCTTGGCTCGTGCTTCCCTCCAGCTGCTTTGCTCCGTCCGGGCAGCACGGCCCTCCCGGGCCTTCTCCTCCTTCTTCTCCTTCCTCTCTGGCTTCTTCTCCTTCTTCTCCAGCTTCTTCTCTGGCTTCTTCTCCCGGCTTTTCTTCACCTCTGCTGCAGGCAGTGAAACTCTGGGGACATCTGTGGGCTCCTCATCCCCTTCCTCTTCATCCCCATCCTCTTTGTCACTGTCCTCATCATCCCCATCCTCTTTGTCCTTGTCCTCTTCATCCCCATGCTCTTCATCCCCGTCCTCATCATCCCCATCTTCTTTGTCTCCATCCTCTTCTTCTCCATCCTCTTTGTCCCTGTCCTCTTCATCCCTGTCCTCTTCATCCCTGTCCTCTGATGTTGAGCGGCCAAACCACTTCTTGAAGATCCAGGGCTCTGCCTGGGGGGAGATTGAAGGGACAAGATGCCAGTGACACAGCCCAAGGGACTGGGACCCCTCTCCATCCCTCCCCCAAGAGCTGAGATGCTCCCCTGGTGGGAGGTGTCCTAAGGATGCTGCTTCTCCCCTCACCCTGGACCCGTACCAAGTTGCTGTCAGCATCGTCATCATCATCACTGTTGTCATCACTGTCGTCATCACCATCATTGCTGCCACCATCGTCCTTGAACATGGTGCCCTTGGGCTGTGCTGGCTGGGCTGTCACTGCTTCTGGGACCTCCTCCTTGGCAGTGACCACCTCTGGGAGGGGAAAGGGACAGGCCACCATCAGCCGGGTCAAGGCTGTTGGGATGTGAGGTCCCAGGGCCACCCCATCCTGGGACAATACCCCATTTCTGGCTGGATCCAGGATATTGGGGCAGCCTGGAACACCCAAACCCACCGTGAAGGGGAGGTGGTGGAGGGTCCTGCCTGCCACGGCTGACTCCTTCCCTGGAGCATGGTGCTGGAAGAGAGGAGAGGACACAGGAGGTGGCCACAGGGTCTGCCCATCCCATACCCCTCCATCTGGCTCCTGGCTCACCTTGGAGCACCTGGAAGGTGACGCTGAGCAGGGCGACGACGGAGGCCACCAGGATGCACTTGTTGAGGGTCAGCCCTTCCCAGAGGAGTGGCTCCTCTGCTGGGTCCAGGCTGGAGGGCTCCACCTTCCTCTGCACGGGGAGGCTCTTGGGGACTGGGGACCCCCAAGGAAAACAGCGTTACTGGGGGAGCTGGGAAGCAGCAAAAGGGTGCTGGGAGGACGGGGAAGGAGGGGCAGAGGAAGGAGCAGGAGCTGCCTGCTCTGCCACCACCAGCAGAGGAAGGTGTTTGCACAGCAGAGGTGGGGAAAAGAGGGTCATGGGGACAGAGTCCGGGGTGTCTGGGCCATGATGTGCTGCAGCATCCTGGGGCTCCAGCAGGGAAAACCTCTGCCTGTGTCCCCCCCCCCTCCTCTGCTGCTTCCCCCCACAGCAGATCTGGGCAGGGAGGAGATGAGGAGGAGAAGGAGGAGGAGGAAGAAGAGGCAGTAGGGCAGGAGGAGGAGGGGAATTTGGCAGGTGGATGAGAAGCCCCATCTCCACATCACTGAGCTCCCAGGGGACTCTGGAGAGCAGATCTCATCCTGTCACTGCTCCGTGGTCAGATGGTGCCTCCTGGGCTGGCTGGGGACACAGGACAGGGTCTGTGCCTCTGTGGCCACCTGGGGGGAGGCTGGCAGGTTTGGGGCAGGGAAGGGCTTTCCTGCATCCCCACCTGGAGGTCCAGCAGCGCTGCCTTTTGCTCCCACCGTCTCCGTCCGTTTCTTCTCCGCCACCTTCTTGTCCCCGCCGGGCGGTGCTGGCTCTGGCATCTCAGCTCAGGCTGGTTGGGATCCTGCTCAGAGACCAGCCCAGGTCCTCGCCTCCTCTAGCCCCTGCGGGGAGGGGAGCGAGCTGGCGGGGAGGGGGGAGGTGTGAGAGCATCGCATGGCCCCGTGGGGAAAGGGGGCCGGGGACACGGGACACCTCTCTGTCCCCTCCCAGAACAAGGGGTGCTCAGCACAACCACGGGGGTCCTGGGTCCCCGCACCCCCCAGCCCCTGCTCACGCTCCCCAGGACCCCGGGGCTGAGCTGATGCTGCCCCCGGCCCCGCTGCCTGAGTTTGCATCTCAGCCCTAAACCCCCCTGGGCTGGGTTGGCTCTGCCTGCTGAGGTGGGTTCAGCCACCAGCAGGTTCCGTGCTGCAGGGCAGCCCTAGAGCACCCGGGGGGGCTGGGACCCCCGGGCTGCGCTGGAGGGCACCCACCACAGAGTAGCCCTCGGGGTTGGATTGATCCACCCCCTCCCCCAGCCCGGCTGAGGTTGCAAACACCCCCCGAGGGCCAGGGCAGAGGCAGGGACCGGCCCAGCCCGGGGGGTTGCAGGGGGTGCAGGGGGGGCTGGGCTCGGTGCTGCGGGACACGGTGGCCGCGGGGCTGAGTCAGCAGCACCGGATCGGTGCCACCAGGGACAGGTCAGTGACAGCGACAGCTGAAGGACCTGGCCCGCGGCTCCCCCGGGACAGACACGGTGCAACGCCCTGCGGAGCCATCCTGGGCTGAACTCTCACCCTGCTGAGCCCCCAAGCCCAGCCAGCCCCGGGCAGCCCCCCCAGGATGTCACACGCACTCACAGGGGCTCTGCTGCTCTCCCGGTCGCTGCTCACTGGGCCGTTGGCATCTGTGAAAGGCAAACACAGCACAGCCTGCTGGGTGAGGAGTCTTGGAGAGCTGGGAATCACTGGGGGTGCCACTGCCACCCACTGCCTGATGGAGTGGGGACATTGTGGCCACGGTTCCACCCCCCAGCACAGCCAGGTCACCTGTGGAGAGTGGGTTTGGAAGGTCCTGGCCATGGCAGCTGGAAAGGTGTGGGGGGGTAAGAGCATCCCTGTGCACACCAGGGGCTGCTGAGCCCCAAAACCCATCCTGGGTACCCCTGGGGAGCTGCAGCCAAGGGGGGTGGTGACCTCCCCACCAAGGTGCTTGGGGGGGATAAACAGCCCAGGGTGCACATGGACACCTTGGAAACACTGGGCTGGAAGCTGGAAGGCTGGAGGCAGCTCAGGCTGTAGCCTAGACAGCAGGACAAGCTCTGGGTACCACGGTACCCAGACCTCCACAAGCAACCAGACCTCCAAGATGACTTCAAGCCACCCAAGGGGATCACAAAGCTCAGGGGTAACTCTTAAGGCTTTTCCTAGTTGTGAAGTGGGAGAGAAAGCCAGAGGGTCTCCAGGGCTCTGCAGTGGTTTTTCTGCCCCTGGTTCTGGGGTGAGCTATGGGGATGAGGATGCCCCAGCATGGTCCCAGTGCCAAGCAACCTTGGTCCTCTTGGCCCCTCTCACTCTGCAGGGCTCTGGATGCCACATCCTTGCAAGCCCTCACCAGCAAGAGGAACTTCCATCTCCTCTGAGCTGGACAAATCCAGTTCATTTTCCCCCAGCAGAAGAATGAATGCCGAGAAAAAAAAAATACGAAATTGCCAGTTTCCAGGATTGAATCTAAACCATGATATTAGAAGCAAAGCAAAGAATAAAAGGAAACTTTCTGGCTGGGGAACTGCAGCCTGGAAGGTCTTGGGCTCTCGAGAGGAAACAAAAACAAGTCTTTGGTTGTGTTTTAGTGATGGTGAGTCTGGTCCTTTCCCTGCTGGGAAGTGAAGGAGCTGCCCCAGGACTCCCAAGCTGGCTGGGAGGTTCCTAGTCCCAAGGAAAGCACAGAGATGGAGAGTTTCTCCTTAAAAGAGTTTCTCCTGCAAGTGCTTGTTCTGTTTTTGAGCTACACAGCTCTTCACACTTCTTTTTTTGAGCAAAGATGAGAGCAGGGAAGACAGAGGAGAGCACAAGCCTGTGTTCCCCTTGGCTGAGCCGTGGCTGATGTCCCTGTGGGGTCAGTGCCATGTGAGTGCCCCTTGATGTCCAAGATCACCCTGTGATTTCACACAAAGAGCAACCTCTGCTGGGTTGAGCCATCACTGTTGGGCTGAGCCATCTCCTGTGGGACCTCAAGCCCCTCAAGCAGCTGGCACGGCCACGGCTGGCACTTCCTGGCCATGGTGAGGACAAAGTACCTTTTCTCTTGTCCTTCCTTGGTCACCTCTGAGTGCTCCTCACCCACCTGGGCAGCTCATCAGTGGCCTCGAAGCACCCCAAGTCTGTCTCCAACACCTCACAGGAACCTGCTGCCATGTCACCTCAAGGGACTGTCACTAAACCAAGTGGGATAAAACAACCAGCAGGTGGTCACGGGCAGCAGTGCCCCGTGCCTCATGGTCTAGGCTGTGGTCCCTGGTCCCCAGCTGAGCTCAGCTCCCTGCTGTGGGGTGCTGGGCTGTTCCCACACCTCCTTCCCTTGGGTTTTGCCATGGAGGAGCCCAAACCACCTCATTTCCCTGGGCATGTGTCCAGGCTTTGCTGCAGGGCTGTGTGGCAGCCGTGCCATGGCCACAGCTGTCCTCCCCTGGCACCCATGGGTGTTCCCTCAGTCCCACCAACTGATCAGCTCCATGTCAGCTCTGTTCTCCCCAAGACGGGAGATGGGTGTCTGTGCCCCAGATGAAGGGTGGTGAGACCCTGGCCCAGGTTGCCCAGGGAAGCTGTGGCTGCCCCATCCCTGGCAGTGTTGAAGGGCAGGTTGGATGGGGCTTGGAGCAGCCTGGGCTGGTGGGAGGTGTCCCTGCCCATGCAGGGGGGTGGATCTAGATGATCTTTCAGGTCCCTTCCAACTCAAATCATTCTATGATTCTATGATTTTGGGGCTCTACAACCCCACAGCATCTTTGACCCCAGCCAGGATGAGTTGTGCCACCCAAAGGACCAGGTTTCCTGCGGTCTGTTCCAGCTCCAGCACCAACGGACCAAGCACGTGGCCCCTGCCCAGGCTAAGCACACCAGGATAGTCACTGATCCCAGGGACAGCCACAGATGCTGGGAACAGCCATGGATACCAGGCATGACTTGCTCATGGCAGGCTGGTCACCCACTGCCCTAGAGCTCAGCTCCAGCCCTTGGCTCATCCTGACTCCTGCTCCGGAGACCTCCTGGAGGTCTGCTCCATCCATCCATCCATCCATCCATCCATCCATCCATCCATCCATCCCCTCCCTGCTGCTGCATCTACTCACCCTCCCTCGGATGCCCCCTCCACGAGGCAGATCTTCTCTGGAAAGCACAAACCTACAGACACCCCAGCAACAACGGGCTCCTCTCTGCCGGCACCGGGACTTCTCCCGCCCCACCTCCCGAGGTGGCCTCTGCCTCTGACTCAACATCAAAGAAACTTCCAAAAATAGTCCCCTCCGGCCCCGCTCTCCCCACGTGCTCTCACCCCGGCAGCACCGGGACGAGCCCGGTGGTCCCGGCTCCGGTGGTGCCCGTGGGCGGCCCCGCGGCAGCGCGAAAAGGGTTAAAAGCCGCCGAAAGTCCTACCTGGGGCTCGACCACCGCTGCCTCCGCTCGGGCTGCAACCCCCGCCTGGCTCTGCTCCCCCCCCCGGGGTTAATAATGAGCAGCAACAGCTGCCCGAGCCTGCCGAGCAAAATAGCGCCCAATCACCGGCACCGGAGCCGCCGCGGCAGCCCCGAGCGGGCGGCTCAGCCCCCGAACCGGCAGCTCAGCCCCCCAAAAAGGCGGCTCCGTCCCCCAAAAAGGCGGCTCAGTCCCCCAAAAGGCGGCTCAGTCCCCAAAAAGGCGGCTCAGCCCCCCAAAAAGGCGGCTCAGTCCCCGAAAAGGTGGCTCAGCCCCCCCAAAAGGCGGCTCAGTCCCCAAAAAGGCGGCTCAGCCCCCCAAAAGGCGGCTCAGCCCCCCAAAAAGGCGGCTCAGTCCCCGAAAAGGTGGCTCAGCCCCCCCAAAAGGCGGCTCAGCCCCCGAAAAGGCGGCTCAGCCCCCCAAAAAAAAGGCAGATCAGCCCCCGAACCGGCAGCTCAGCCCCCCAAAAAGGCGGCTCAGCCCCCCCAAAAAAGGCAGATCAGCCCCCGAAAAGGCAGCTCAGCCCCCCAAAAAGGCGGCTCAGCCCCCGAAAAAGGTGGCTCAGCCCCCGAGCCAGCAGCTCAGCCCCCCAAAAAGGCGGCTCAGTCCCCCAAAAAGGCGGCTCAGTCCCCGAAAAGGTGGCTCAGCCCCCAAAAAGGCGGCTCAGCCCCCCCAAAAAAAGGCAGCTCAGCCCCCGAACCAGCAGCTCAGCCCCCCAAAAAGGCGGCTCAGTCCCCCAAAAGGTGGCTCAGCCCCCGAGCCAGCAGCTCAGCCCCCCAAAAAAGGCGGCTCAGCCCCCAAAAAGGCGGCTCGGCCCCCCCAAAAAAGGCAGATCAGCCCCCGAACCAGCAGATCAGCCCCCCAAAAAGGCAGATCAGCCCCCGAAAAGGCGGCTCAGCCCCCCCAAAAAAGGCAGATCAGTCCCCGAAAAGGTGACTCAGCCCCCGAGCCAGCAGCTCAGCCCCCCAAAAAGGCAGATCAGCCCCCCAAAAAGGCAGATCAGCCCCCGAAAAGGCGGCTCAGCCCCCCCAAAAAAGGCAGATCAGCCCCCGAACCAGCAGCTCAGCCCCCCAAAAAGGCGGCTCAGCCCCCCAAAAAAAGGTGGCTCAGCCCCCGAACCAGCAGCTCAGCCCCCAAAAAGGTGGCTCAGCCCCTGAGCCAGCAGCTCAGCCCCTCAAAAAGGCAGATCAGCCCCCGAAAAGGCAGCTCAGCCCCCAAAAAGGCGGCTCAGCCCCCCCAAAAAAGGCAGATCAGCCCCCGAACCAGCAGCTCAGCCCCCCAAAAAGGCGGCTCAGCCCCCAAAAAGGTGGCTCAGCCCCCGAGCCAGCAGCTCAGCCCCCCCAAAAAGGCAGCTCAGCCCTCGAAAAAGCAGCTCAGCCCAGCAAAAAAGGCAGATCAGCCCCAGAAAAGGCGGCTTAGACCCCAAAAAGGCGGCTCAGTCCCCCAGAAAAGGCAGCTCAGCCCCCGAAACAGCAGATCAGCCCCCAAAAAAGGCGGCTCAGCCCCCCAAAAAAGGCACATCAGCCCCCAAAACAGCAGATCAGCCCCAAAAAAGGCAGCTCAGCCCCCCAAAAGGCGGCTCAGCCCCCAAAACAGCAGATCAGTCCCCGAAAAGGTGGCTTAGCCCCTGAAAAGGGCAGATCAGCCCCCGAAAAAAGGCGGCTCAGCCCCAAAAAAAGGCGGCTCAGCCCCAAAAAAGGCAGCTCAGCCCCCCCCGAAAAGGCAGATCAGCCCCTGAAAAGGTGGCTCAGCCCTCCCAAAAAAAGCACATCAGCCCCCAAAACAGCAGCTCAGTCATAAAAAAGGCAGCTCAGCCTTCGAAAAAGCAGCTCAGCCCCACAAAAAAGGCAGCTCAGCCCCAGAAAAGGCAGCTCAGCCCCCCAAAAAAGGCAGCTCAGCCCTCGAAAAGGCAGCTCAGCCCCCCAAAAAAGGCAGATCAGCTGCTGAAAAAGCAGCTCAGCCCCCTAAACAGCAGCTCGACCCGAAGAGGCAGCTCAGCCCCCTAAACAGCAGCTCGGCCCCCGAAAAAGGCAGCTCAGCCCCTGAAGAGGCAGCTCAGCCTCAGGCAGCGGCAGCCGGGGCTGCCCCAGCCGGGGGGGCTGCAGGGGGACACGGCTCTCAAGGGCTTGTCCCTCTCTGAGCGTCCCCCGAGCAGGAGGAGGACAGAAGGGGCTGTTTGCTCCCCAGCCCGGGGGTCTCAGAGCCAGGGGTGGGATGGACACGGGGGCTGGGGACCCAGCCAGGCGGGTGGGCAACCTGGGACGGGACGGGTGGTGCAGGAGAGAGGAGGGGCAACCCCCTGGGACCTGCAGTGCTTGGACAACCCCGGTGAAAACTGCTTTTTACCAGTATTTGAGAGCAGGTTCTTTGCTCTGCAAAGCCTCAGATTCCCCCGTGGTGCCTGTTCCTGCAGCCAGGTGCCCAGGAGCCACAGCCACGCTGTCCTGGTCCTCACCACAGCTCACAGGAGGTATCACAGCATCACCCAGGCTGGAAAAGACCTTTGAGATCATCAAGCCCATCTATGACCTGACACCCCCACACCCCCAGACCATGGCACCAAGTGCCACCTCCAGCCTTTCCTTGAGCACCTCCAGGGATGGTGCCCCCACCACTTCCCTGGGCAGCCCATCCCAATGTCTGATCACCCTCTCCATGAGGAAGTGCTTCCTAACATCCCACCTAAACCTCCCCGTGGAAGCAGCTTCAGGCCAGGCCCTCTTGTCTTCTTGCTAGTTGTGAGGCAGTGAAGAGATGAAGCACCTCTCATCTGGGGAGCCTAAAAGGCCCACGGGGCTCTGGCCCTGCCTGTGCCAGGTCACTCAGCTCCACACCAGCAGCTCCAGCCTCAGGTGGAAGTTCCTGTCCCAGGGGGACGTGGTCCCAGCCATGGCTGGTCCCAGCCCATCACACCTTGGAGGCACCTCGCTTTGAGGAGATCTCTCTTACTAAGACCCACTTCTGAAAAGCTTCAGGTTTTAAAAAAAGCCCTGATCCTGTGACGTTTCCCACCTGCAGTGTTGATGATTTTCTTCAGCAGAGGTGTGAGAGGTCTTTGATTGCAAGATCTAAAGGAGGAATAAACTGGGCACTGGCATCCCAGAGGGGGCTTTTTCCAGGGTTCTGGACTCCCAGTGAGACTGGGTCAGGGTCCTGCTTTAGGACCAGGCAGCAAAAAAGGAGACCTTAGAGCAGCTTCCAGTGCCTGAAGGGGCTCCAGGAAAGCTGGGGAGGGACTTGGGACAAAGGCAGGGAGGGAGAGGACAAGGGGGGGTGGTTTTAAACAGACAGGAGATTTAGATGAGATATTAGGAAGAAATTCTTCACTCTAAGGGTGGTGAGGAGCTGGGATGGGCTGCCCAGGGAGGTTGTTGATGCCCCATCCCTGGGGGTTTTTAAGGCCAGGTTGGAGGAGGTTTTGTGCAGCCTGGTCTGGTGGGAGGGTTCCCTGCTCATGGCAGGGGGGTTGGAGCTGGATGATCTTGAAGGTCCCTTCCAACCTTGATGATTCTGTGATTCTATGAAATGAACTCAGGAGCAGTTGCCTGCTTTCCAGGGCAGGGATTTCCCCTCTTTGGCAGCGACAGGACCCGACACGCCGTGAGCTCTGCTGCGGGAGAAATAATGCTGAGCACAGATGCAGGAAGGGATGGAGCTGGAAAAAGCCCCCACGCTGTGCCAGGGCTGGGGGTGCACGTGCCAAGGGTCACTTCCTCACTTGTATTCAGGGCTATTAACTGACAAGGCAAGTTTGCTTTATAAGGACATCATGAAAGCAGAAAATCATGACCACGCCAAATAAAAAAAACCCCTTCTTCTCCCAGCTGATGATGTTTCCCAGGGTGTTTGCAGCTCCTGCCTCCCGTGGGTGAACTGGGCCTCCCAGGAAAGAGCCTGGGGGTTGATGGGGCAATGTCTGCAGGCACAGAGCCCAGGCAAAGTGTCCTCCCACTTCGTCCCGGCGCAGGGCCAGGGGCCAGGGCTCTCTCCACCCTTTCCAGGACCTTTCAACACCCAAACCCTGCAGCAGGGAGGGACTGGGAGTGGTTTTGCCTCCACATGTTTAGCTCTGAGCAGTTCCCCGCTGAGTTACAAAGCCTCCATCTCCAGCAAGTTATCCCAGCCAGATGGAGGAAAGAGATTCCCAGAGGCAAATTCTTTCCTAATCCCATGAACCCCCCCACCCCCCTCACCCCAAATCCTGGCTTCTCCCTTGCCCTGGGACTGAGAGAAGTGTCTCTGGGACAGGGTTAGCTGGGAGGGGGGGAGAAACACGATCTGGCTGTGAGACCAGGCAGAGAGAAAGCTGCTGGTGGAAGAGCTGGAGAGGGCAATGGAGCAGGGTGATGGACAGGGCCCTGGCTGCACCCAGGCTGAGCTCCATGGCCAGGCTAAATATTGACTCTCTGGCTTTGGCTTGATGACATAAATCTATCCTCTCTGACTGCCCAGGCTCTCAGCTTGCCTCACATTCACCCGGGTGTGTCTCTGTCCACTCTGGCCACCCCTGAGGTTCTGCTGTGGCTTTGTGGTCTGTGGTCCAGACGGACCAAGTGGTGCTGCAGCATCACCCTGGTTGCCATGGCAACACCCATTTATCCTCCCACCAGGACATCATCTCCTTTCTCCCTCCTCTCGAAAAACTCGCAGTTAAAAGGCAATCATAGAGACATCAAATTAGTCACTGATTATTTTCAGCACAGGTTGGGGCTGGGGAAGAACCTGCCTTCCCTCCATGCAGTTCCTCCTCTCCCTGCAGCCCCAGCCCCACTCCAGCTCCTCCTGCCCCAGGTCCCAGGGGAGGGGGATGCTCCAGCTGCTTGTGTGGGTGGGTTTCCAGCTCTTGGCCCAAAACCCCCAGCTCACAGGGTGGCCTGCAGGTCTTTCCCTGGATTTCAATCCCTGGATCCACCAGACCTGCCTGACAAGGTTTCCAAGGCCTGGGAACTGCAAACACCCTTCCAGCTCTTGCAGCATTTACCCTCCAACCCCTCACGGAGGCAGGGTTGGGGTTGGGCTCGTGACCTGCTTTTACAGAAGGGAATTTCAGAGAAACCCAGACAGGTTTGGGTTGGAAGGGACCTTAAAGATCATCCAGTCCCACCCTCTGCATGGGCAGGGACACCTCCCACCAGCCCAGGCTGCTCCAAGCCCCATCCAACCTGCCCTTCAACACTGCCAGGGATGGGGCAGCCACAGCTTCCCTGGGCAACCTGGGCCAGGCTCTCACCACCCTCACACTCCATAATTCCCTCCTCATGTCTCACCTCAATCTCCCTCTGCCAGTTTTCATCCATCCCCCCTTGTCCTCTCCCTCCCTGCCCTTGTCCCAAGTCCCTCCCCAGCTTTCCTGGAGCCCCTTCAGGCACTGGAAGCTGCTCTAAGGTCTCTGCCACAGCTTCCCTGGGCAACCTGGGCCAGGCTCTCACTACCCTCACACTCCAGAATTTCTTCCTCATGTCCAACCTGTATCTCCCTTCTTTCAGTTTAAAGCCATTTGGATGCTGCCTGCCCAGCCCAGGTCTCCTGGGCCAAGAACAGCTCTGTGGGTCAGTCCCTGCTCCAACAAGAGCCTTGTCATCTCCACGCTGGCCTTGTCCCTTTGCTCAGCTGTGGGTGCTGGCTGAGCAGGGGCTGCACAGGTGAGGGTTTCCCCCCCCCAACACTCTGCCTGGAAGCTGCTGGCACCAAACAAATACCTGCCTGAGATGCAGGTGGTGCTCGGGCCAGGCTTTGCTCAGGCTTGTAGGTGCTTTGTGTCTCAGAGCCCTCCACCCTTCCCTCAGATGTGGTTAGAAGTTGCCACTGGGCTGAGATGCTGGTTGTGGGGTGAGAGGGGTGGGGGGGTGGGAGTGGGGCTGGAGGAGAGGATCCCAGAATTGTGATTTCTTGGAGTAATTAGGTGAAAGAGCATCCTGGTTCCTCACACTGTCAAAAACCTAAAGGCACAGGTGTCCCCATGGCGACCTGGCCAGGTCCCAACAGCTTTCTGCTGACCCAAAGTTCCTCTTGCAGTTGGATCCAGCAGACATCAGCTCCTCCCATCCTGGGAGCTTGCACAACGTCTGTGCTGAAGCACAGCTGCTGCCTCCTCACCCCGGGGTGGCAACACATCAGCATCAGCTGAGGAGGTTATTTCTCCCTGTGACTGCAAGAACCACAGAGCTTTACGAGGACTGGCACCAGGAAGAAGTTCTCAGGAAGTTACAGGAAGAGAAGAGACGTCTCTTGCTTTGCCAGCCCTGCTTCTCCTGCCAAATCCTGCTTTTAGGTACATTGAGCTGAGCAACCTCCTCGTGGTGCAGCTCCTGGAAAGCCTGGAGCCTTCTGGAAGCTGGATGCTCCTGTGGCTTGGTGCCACCAAGCCCTGAGGTGGGGATGGGTAGTGCTGCCTGTGCTGGAGGAAGCCAGGGAGAGCGGGAACACCCTCTGCACAGCTCAGCCCTGGGTGGGCTCCTTGCTGGCTGGGGGGGTCTCTGTCCTGCTCTGCTCAGCTGAGGGGGAACATCTGGGAGCAGGGAACTGCTGCAGGGACTCAGAGCTGGGCCCTTCCCTGTAGCTTCAGGGATGTGGTGAGCCTGGCAAACAGCTGAGGGGATCTTCTGCCTCCTCTCCTGGGGAGAGGGTTTCACAGGACCACCCTGGTTGGAAAAGACCTTCAAGATCATTGAGTCCAACCACTGCCCTCACTCTGCCATGTCCACCACTAAACCCTGTCCCCTGGCGTGGTTTGACGTGGTGTGGAATGGGCAAGGGAGGAGATGGGAGCTCTGTAGGACAGGTACTACCTCAGGCCATCTTCTGGTTTGAGGAATCACAGATGGCAGCATCTTGGAGGGCCTCCTTCTTCCTCTTACCCTGAGCTTTATACCCGTGGGTGAACCTGGTGAGCCAGACAAACGATGGGTCTGGTTTTGAGGGCAAAGGGACATCCTGCTTGTGGTCTAGGGCGGGAGGAGAAAGCAGCACAGTGTTCAGGAGCACAGCACAGTGTTCCAGCCTCACAGAGTCACAGGATCACAGCAGACCAGGCTGGAAGGGACCCCAAGGATCATCTGGTCCAACCCATCCAGGTAATCCTATAGTTTGAGATGAGCTTGATCACCTGTGGGCACATTTGTCCAGTTGAGGATGGCAAAGGTGATCACATCCATCAAGAGAAACCCCCACGTCACCTCTGAGTGGGACCTGAGCCACCAAGCCATGAGGGACAGAGCAATGGCCAAGCTGGACACAGACCCAGCTGGCAGCAGCATCCTGGTCACGTTCATGGTCTGGGATCACCATCCACCACCCTGTGGTGACAGAGGAATCACACAGGGGACAGGCCTCAGCTTGGCAGAGCTGGACAGGACAAGAAGAAGCCACAGTCCTGCCCTGGGGTCGTGGTCCCAGCAGGTGGTCGTGGTCCAGGTCCAGACCTCAGCCCCAGGACCCAGGCTGGAGCTGGGGCCACTCAGCACCGTGACAGGAGATCAGGCTGGCAGGGGCAGGAAACACCACATTGAACGTGCTCCTCACTGGCTGAGAGCTGGGGGGGGGGGGGGTGTGCTCTGCGATGGAACGAGCTCGTTGGGTCTCTGCAAGGAGCAGAAAAGGCAACAGAAAGAAGCCCCTTCTGCCCTGCACCTCCCCCTGCTCCGAGCAGGGACGAGCACGGCACAGGGATGTCCTGCCCGTGGGGCAGGGCCCCAGCTCACACCCCTCCTCACCCACCACCCCAGCAGCAGCAGGTACAGAGCCCCCCCCAGAGCCTTCCCTGGGCTCAGCCCCTCAGCCTGGCCAGAGCCAGTGGCAGCACCAATCCCCCTGTGCAGGAGGTGACCCACAGCTCCCCAGAGCAGCTCCACTGCAAGGTCAGGCTGGTCACACTCTCATCCACGTGTGACCCCAGTGTTCCCATTTACAAATCCCCCCAGGTGTTCACTCTCTTTGCCTGGCAGAAGGAGAAGCATCCAGGTTATCCAGGTTAGCAGCCACAGAAGATGTTGGATCCCATTAAATGCTACTTTTAGTCTCTGCTGCTTTTAATAACTGCTGCGTGATCCTTTTTTCTCACCACTCGGGGATCAGCAAAACTCTCTTTGAGTTCTCACAGCTGCTTGTGCCCCCGAGGAGAACACAAGGAGGTGATTGTGTTTGAAACACAGCTCTTCAAAGGAACTGTCCTTGGAAGTGCCACTTGGGACCAGGGAAAGTAGCCATTGCCCCTTGTCCTGTCACTGAACACCCCTGAGCAGAGTCTGGCCCCATCCTCCTGCCACCCCCTGGAGATATTCACCAGCACTGACCAGATCCCCCCTCAGCCTCCTTTTCTCTCAGCTGAGCAGCCCCAGCTCTTCCCAGCCTTTCCTCCCAGGCAGAAGCTTCTCACAGCCACCAGCTCCACACGACATCTCACCACAGAGCAGGTCCTGCCTGTTTTAGCACCTTCCCCAGGGCTCCAGGTTGCCTTGACACCATTAACGTGACCACAGAGCCCCACAGGACCCACTCAAAAGCAATCAGCCCACGTCTCCAGAAACACCTTCTCATCCCTCAGCCGTGGCAGGGAAGATGTTCAGGGCCCTCAGAGGTTGCCCTGGGACCTGCTGGGCTGCACCTCAGCCCCAGCACCCAGATGCTGACACACCAGGGTGAGGAGATGTCCCAGGCTGGTTGGATTCCGGTCTTTAGGATTAGGAAGGTCATAAGAGTACAAAGTCCACCACCAAGTACAGCACAAATTACTGCAGGAACAGCAAAAATAGCAGGAAATTCCTGTGCCCAGGGAAGCTGTGGCTGCCCCATCCCTGGCAGTGTTGAAGGGCAGGTTGGATGGGGCTTGGAGCAGCCTGGGCTGGTGGGAGGTGTCCCTGCCCATGCAGGGGGGTTGGGACTGGATGATCTTGAAGGTCCCTTCCAACCCAAACCATTCCATGATACTGTGCTTTGAAGCTGTTTTCTCACCAATACCCCATCATCATGTGAGTACTGAGGCTTGTTTCAACTACCAACCCTTCCCTTTTCCCTCCTGAAGAAACCAAACCCCATTTTCACTCTGATTTCCACACTCAAGTTGGACATCAGGAAAAAGTTCTTCCCTGTGAGGGTGATGAGAGCCTGGCCCAGGTTGCCCAGGGAAGCTGTGGCTGCCCCATCCCTGGCAGTGTTGAAGGGCAGGTTGGATGGGGCTTGGAGCAACCTGGGCTGGTGGGAGGTGTCCCTGCCCATGCAGGGGGTGGGACTGGATGATCTTGAAGGTCCCTTCCAACCCAAACCACCCCATGCTGACTCTATGACCTCATGCCACATTTCAGGGCAGGACGTGGTCTCTGCGATGGTGCCTGAGGTCACAGAGTTGGGCACAGACTGACTGGGTTCCCATCATTGCCCACGACACCCATCTGGTATTTCTTGGCAACAAAAAAACAGGCAGAAAGTGCTGAAATGTGCCCCGGGACGGGGCAGGGAGAGGCAGGGACACGCACGGGAGGTGGCAGCGGGCTGGGGCTGCAGCCAGGGAGGGCTGGGGGCAGGAGCCTGAGGGCTCTGGTAGTAACAGGTATTGAAAGTGATGATGGAATCATTAAATGATGGCAACCCCGGTGCATGAGTGGGCAGGAGAGCAGGAGAGGAGCTGCTCCACAGGCTTCTCCCAGCAGGAAGGTGCTCAGCATCCTGCCAGCCAGGCTGAGTCCCCCTGTCCCTCCTCCAGGAGCTCCTCGAGTGACCTCCTGAATCACAGGATCACAGGATGTCAGGGGTTGGAAGGGACCTCTGGAGATCACCCAGTCCAACCCCCCTGCCAGAGCAGGACCAAAACCAGGGCAGGTCACTCAGAAAGGCATCCAGACAGGTCTGGAAAGTCTCCAGAGAAGGAGACTCCACAGCCTCTCTGGGCAGCCTGTCCCAGGGCTCTGTCACCCTCACAGCAAAGAAGTTCTTCCTCATCTTGAACTGGAACTTCCTGGGCTCCAGTTTGAATCCATTGCCCCTCGTCCTGTCCCAGGGCACAAGTGACAAGAGCTTGTCCTGCCTTCTTGCTGCCCTCATGGATTGACAGACATTCATGAGATGCCCCCTCAGGCTTCTCCTCTCCAGACTGAACAGCCCCAGGTCTCCCAGTGTTTCCTCCTCACATTTTCCAGTCCCTTCATCATCCAAAGATTTAGTGAAGATTTTGTGGCTTTGGTTTCACATCCCAATTGACACACCAGCACCTGGATCCAGGTGCAGGCTCCATCCTGGGAAGAAACTCAGTCCCAGGAGCTGGAAGGGGGGGGATGTTCAGCAGGGAGCTGGGCAGGAACCACCTCGTCCTTCCCCAGCTCTGGGGCGGGTGTTGGGCTCCGAGGTTGCCCTCGGGTGGTGCCTCAGGGGCAGGAGCAGAGCCCGTTCAGGGTGTCAGATCACAGAATCACAGGATGTCAGGGGTTGGGAGGGACCTCTGGAGATCATCCATCCAACCCCCCTGCCAGAGCAGGATCCCCATGAGCAGATCCCACAGGAACACATCCAGGTGGGGCTGGAATGTCTCCAGGGATGGAGACTCCACCACCTCCCTGGGCAGCCTGTCCCAGGGCTCTGTCACCCTCAAACTGAAAAAGTTCTTCCTCATGCTTACGTGGAACCTCCTGTGCTCCAGTTTGCACCTGTTGCCCCTCGTCCTGTCCCTGGACATGACTGGGAGGAGCCTGGCTCCATCCTCCCCGAGAGGAACGTTTAAGAACAACCACCTGCAGGTTCAGCAGTTCCTCTCCCTCCCCCTTGCCCACGTTTGCCCAGCCTGTCTCACGCTGGGCAGTGGGAAAGCAAAGCCAGCTGAGCCCTTTCACTCTCTTGTTTTTTGTTCCAGTGAAATGTGAAGAGCAGAATCACAGAATCACAGAACCATTCAGGTTGGAGAAGCCCCTTGGGATCCCCCAGTCCAACCATCATCCCTGCTCTACAAAGTTCTCCCCTAAACCATCTCCACCAACACCACATCCAAACCACCCTTCAACACACCCAGGGATGGTGACTCCACCACCTCCCTGGGCAGCCTGTTCCAGCCTCTGACCACTCTCTCTGTGGAATAATTGTTCCTCATGTCCAGTCTGAGCCTGCCCTGGTGCAGCTTGAAGCCCTTCCCTCTTGTTCTGTCACTGATCACCTGTGAGAAGAGACCAGCACCAACCTCTCTGCAATGACCTTTCAGGTAGTTGTCGAGACTGATGAGGTCTCCCCTCAGCCTCCTCTTCCTCACACTAAACATTCCCAGCTCCTTCAAGGGTTCTGCATCAGATGGATTCTCCAGGCCCTTCCCCAGCTCCGTTGCCTCCTCTGTCCTCGCTCCAGCACCTCGAGATCTCTCTGGAATTGAGGTGCCCAAAACTGGACACAACACTCCAGGTGTGGCCTCACCAGTGCTGAGGACAGGGGGACAATCCCCTCTCTGCTGCTGCTGGTCACACCATTTCTAACACAAGCCAGGATGCCATGGGCTTTCTTGGCCACCTGGGCACACACTGGCTCATGTTCAGCCCCTTGTCAATGAGAACCCCCAGGTCCTCTCCTGCCAGACACTTCCCAGCCACACTTGCCCAAGCCTGAAAGAATTTCCTCCTCAAGCCCCAAATTCGGCCCCAAACCAGCCATTCAAGACCACGAGGGGTTTCTTTCCCTGGGAAATGCTGCAGGAGGCTCAGGCACCAGCAGCTCCCCCATCCCTGAACCCCAGGTTCACCAGGCTCTGGATCTCAGCGAGGAGCCAGGTCTCCTTGGCACAGCAGGGCTTGGTCTCCAAGCTACCCTCAGGTCCCTGCAGAGATGCAGCTGATCTCCCATCCTGGACATCCAGGGGTTTTAACAGCAAAAGCAAGAGGAGGAGAAGACATCTCCTTGTCACCCACCTCTGCCCCTCCAGAGACGTGGGATGGAGGAGTCCCCTCCATTCCCATCAGCCACATGCATGGGATGGATCCCACACACCACCTGAAGGCCAGGTAGGGACACCCACCTCTAACAGCTGATGAACACTGATCATTTCTGACCCTCCAGGTCTGGGCTCCATTTCTGACCACCAGGGAGGGTGCTACAGAAATGCTGATACCACAGCTGGGGGAACAACCACCCCTAAACTGCTCGACGGTCACCACTGGTTTCTTCTGTCCTACAGCAACCAGAGGCAGAAGCTGTGGTGGCCCAGCAGGTGATGAAGAAGAGAATGAGGAAGAAACTTGGAGAACCCAATCAGGCAGCACCAGGATCCCACTGGGAGTGTTTTGCTCCCGTACTGGGAGTCGAATGATCTCACCAGAGGAGCATCCAAAGCAGGAGAACATTTTTTGCAGGTGAATGAAGAACAGAGCCAGGCTGAGAACTGTGGGACAAGCCAGGACAGGTGGTGGCACCAGGGTTTGGCTGCAGGGAGGTTTGAGGCTGCCTCGTGGGAATTTCTTTTCAAGGCAGGCTGGGGAGGAGCCTTGGCCAAGAATTGCTCCACGGCAGCTCCAAGAAGTGAATGCTTTTCCAAGAATAAAGATTAAAAACCTTTAGAGAGGAGAAAGACTCCAAGGAAAGGTGCTCCATCAATAGGAATAAGGAGAAAAAGAGGTGGGAATAACAGGCAAAATAGAACTTGATGTGGAAAAAGGGTGGAAATGATCGGACACCCTCGGTGGGATTGGACACACGTGGTTGTCTCTGCTGAGCAGATGTTTGACATCAGCTGACACTGAAAAGAGTTTTTGGGGGTGTTTTTTTTTTTTAAGAACACCTTTTGGACACCCCTCTGGGAGGGCAGCCTGTTGTCCTGTGGGCCTCACGAGAGTGCTGAGTGGTCTGAAACCATCTCAGCCCACCCCAGAGATGTGGGACTTCCCTTGTCCCCAAGCAGAGCACCGTGCTGGTCCGTGGGACAAGGCTCCAGGACAGCAGCAGGAATTTGGTGTTTCTCCAACCACCACCTGGGATGACTTCTGTTCTGCCCAGAGGAACCAGAGGAGCTTTCCTACCAACTCCTGTCCTTGACTCCCATCCCCACTACCCCTCATGTCTCTCGGTGGGAAAGGGGATGTACAGGAAAGCTGGGGAGGGACTTGGGACAAGGGCAGGGAGGGAGAGGACAAGGGGGGATGGATGAAAACTGGCAGAGGGAGGTTGAGGTGAGACATGAGGAGGAAATTCTGGAGTGTGAGGGTGGTGAGAGCCTGGCCCAGGTTGCCCAGGGAAGCTGTGGCTGCCCCATCCCTGGCAGTGTTGAAGGGCAGGTTGGATGGGGCTTGGAGCAGCCTGGGCTGGTGGGAGGTGTCCCTGCCCATGCAGGGGGTTGGATCTAGATGATCTTCAAGGTCCCTTCCAACCCAAACCAGTCTGGGATTTTATGCTCATGAAGCAGGATGTCCTGGCTGGGGGGCAGCAGCAGAGCTGGTGGCCAGAGACACCCTCAGTGGACACTGCACAAGCAGCTCTGCTGCCTGGGCACCTACGTGTGGTCCTCCTGCATCTCCCTCTTTCACTCAAGCCAGAACAACGTCCATCCTGGGAACACTGATTCCTCCTTCCAGTTCATCTGGTGCTGCTCAGGGCTTGCTACCCTTATCAGAAAGAAGGGGGGAGGTTCCAGGTGACCTGACCTCACAGCTTCATTCTTTCAAAAGCCAGGACCCCCCTGCAGCCCCAGGCTGCAAATGAGCTCCCCCTGCCCAGAGATCCTTGAGTCACAGTGGATGGAACTGGGCAGATGTCAGCTCAGGGCTTAGGAGAGTGAAGAGCCACCCGAGGGAATCGCCCTGAGATGATGGTAGAAAAACCCACCCCGAGCTTGCAGAACCCCCCTCTGCACCCCTTTGGACCACTGCCACCTCCAGAATGACACAGGCCAGTGAGGAAAAGGGCTGGGTGTGGGAGCAGATGGTGCAGAGGGCAGTGGGAGGCTGAAGAGAGGACAATGCCAGCTCGGAAGAGAAACCAAAACCCCAGTGAGGTCCAGAGAAGGAGCAGTTACTCTCCCACTCACCAAGCACACACAAAAAATGGAGGTCCCAGATGCAAACGAGAGGTTGAAAATCAGTGAAGGTCTCCTAAAGCAGTGAAGGTCTCCTAAAGCAGTGAAGGTCTCCTAAAGCAGTGAAGGTCTCCTGCAGAGACACTGAGGGAATCGTGGCTTTCATTGCCATGGGATGTGTAGGAGCCAAGCAAAGACATCCTGTGGAGAGGGTTTGAAAACCCACCTGGTGATGGGTCTAGTAGAGTGGAGAGCCCAGGGTTGGACTGGAGAGCCCAGGGTTAGAGTGGAGAGCCCAGGGTTGGACTGGAGAGCCCAGTGTTAGACTGGAGAGCTCAGGGTTGGACTGGAGAGCCCAGGGTTGGACTGGAGAGCCCAAGGTTAGACTGGAGAGCCCAGGGTTGGACTGGAGAGCCCAAGGTTAGACTGGAGAGCCCAGGGTTGGACTGGAGAGCCAAGGTTAGACTCGAGAGCTCAAGTTTAGACCCAAGAGCCCAAATTTATTCTTGAGAGCCCAAGGTTAGTCTTGAGAGCCCAGGGTTGGACTGGAAAGCCCAAGGTTGGATTGGAGAGCCAAAGGTTGGTTTTGAGAGCTCAAATTTAGACTGGAGAGCCAGGGTTAGACTTGAGAGTTCAAGTTTAGACTCAAGAGCCCAGGGTTAGACTGGAGAGCTGGCACAGGGGGGTGCAAATCCAGCCAAGTCCCATGATTTACAGGAGCTTTGCAGTTGTGTCCAAGGTTGGAAGTGGGGCCCAGCTCTGCACATCAAAACAGATTTCCCATAAATTACTATGATAAGGCTTTTCATAAAAGTTTAACAGCACAAAGTATGATTCATGAGGAACCTGTAATGTTTAATTAAAAGGGAGAAAATGATCCTGCTGTGAAAAGCTTCCAGATCCCAAGCCAAGCTCATCATTGACTTAATTTATGGGACATAAACAGGCCAAAAAAATGGCATAAGTGGTAAAGTCATGTAACTTTTGCCAACTTGGGATACAGCAGCTGTGCAAAGAGAGGGTGATTTACAAACTACATGGAATGGAGGTGAAGATGTAGCAAGAAAACAGAACAAACTCCTGGGCAGAGCAGGATGGGATGATGTAAGCTGCACTCTGCTCCAGCTGCTCTTCTTGCTGCTGTGCTTGTTTATCATAGAGTGATGGGATGGTGGAGGTTGGAAGGGACCTTGAAGAACATCAGGTTCCAAGCCCCTGCATGGGCAGGGACACCTCCCACCAGCCCAGGTTGCTCCAAGCCCCATCCAACCTGCCCTTCAACACTGCCAGGGATGGGGCAGCCACAGCTTCCCTGGGCAACCTGGGCCAGGCTCTCACCACCCTCACAGCAAAGAATTTCTTCCTCACATCTCAGCTCCAGCTCCCTCTTCCAGCTGGAAACCCTTCCCCCTGCTCCTCTCCCTCCCTGCCCTTGTCCCAGGCCCCTCCCCAGCTTTCCTGGAGCCCCTTCAGGCACTGGAAGCTGCTCTAAGGTCTCCCTGGAGCCTTCTCTTCTCCAGGCTGAACACCCCAACTCTCCCAGCCTGGCTCCAGAGCAGAGCTGCTCCAGCCCTTGGATCATCTCCGTGGCCTCCTCTGGACTCTCTCCATCTGGTTTCTGCCTCCTGGCATGATGGCCACTGGTCTTCTACACCCATGAAATTCCCCATTGCCTTAAATCACACGTGTCCTTCACACTTCTAACCCTCCCTGTCAAACCATCAAGGCTGCCATGTCAGTGCCAGGGATGTCCCTTCTGCTCTAGCCCCAGGAAATGGGCAGAATGACTTTGGATTGACACCAGTACCAAGCCCTTGCACCCCACCAGCTGCTGGGGAACATTTCTCCACCTCCCCTGGGGCTCCAACTTTCTCACTCTGTCTGTGCCCACGGTGGGTGCAACGTGTGCCCAAGAAGGGAATCTTGGCGTTATTCACATGGAAAAAATGCTGTGGGATTGGTTCCCTTTCATGTAACTAACTGGTCCCATGACCTCAGCTCAGGATTCTTGATTTCTGAGCGAAAGAATTTCCAATACTGAGAAGGGAGAGGCTGCTGGGTTTGTGGGGAGGGCAGCAGGGAGGCTGCAGTGAGCAAGTCCTTGCAGAAGGGACTGGTTGGGAGCCACACCTAAGCTGAGCTTGGCTCCAGCCCCACCTCCCCACACCATCTTTCTGGTGCCTTTTTAGCAACCATGAGCAAAATTTGAGACCCTGAGCACCCAAGGGAGGTTTTTTTTTTGTGTTTCTCCTCTCAAGACATGACCCACATCCCACAGCTTGACATCATCCTCCACACCCAGCCTGTAGTGTCCCTGTATTTAGCTTCATCCCTTCCACAATCCATGCTGGAGACACCTTTGATGGGGTGGTCACCAGTCTCAAAATAGAGCAGGTCTCCACTTCCATGGAAAAGAGGGAGGTGAAGAATTGGGAACCAAAAAGGGAGAGGAGGTCACTGCAGAGCTACTTCAGCTTCATAAATGCTTTTGGTATCACTCCCTCCTGGCCTGGGCAGGGGGGAGAAAGATGAAACAGCTCAAGGTCATGGGGAAAAAAAATGGTGAACAAATAGAAGGGGATGACATGAGCAGGTCCCTGATTGTGCCAGGACATGCCTTCTGCTCCCTCCTGTAGGAATCAGGATTTTGCAACAAACCTGAATTTGGGTGCTTGAGAGTGAGAGCAGCTGCAGTGACAAGCAGGTGGCTCATGGAAGGGGCTCCAGGAAAGCTGGGGAGGGGCTTGGGACAAGGGCAGGGAGGGAGAGGACAAGGGGGGATGGATGAAAACTGGCAGAGGGAGATTGAGGTGAGACATGAGGAGGGAATTCTGGGGTGTGAGGGTGGTGAGAGCCTGGCCCAGGTTGCCCAGGGAAGCTGTGGCTGCCCCATCCCTGGCAGTGTTGAAGGGCAGGTTGGATGGGGCTTGGAGCAGCCTGGGCTGGTGGGAGGTGTCCCTGCCTGTGCAGGGGGTTGGATCTGGATGATCTTTAAGCTCCCTCCACACCAAACCAATTCTATGATTCTAGAGCTTGGTTCAGTTCAGCTTCCAGCGTCCAAAGGAGATTTTTGTGCTTCTCATCTCAAGACATGATCCACATCCCACAGCTTGACATCATCCTCCACACCCAGCCTGTAGTGTCCATGTATTTGGCTTCATCCCTTCCACAATCCACCACCCCTGCTCCTGCCTTCCTCCACTGGCTGCTCCTCACTTGTGACTGGCTGGAGCAGTGATTGCTCAGCTGACCTGCAACATCTGCTCCAGTCTTCCCTGGTTTTTGGGGATCAATCCAGAACAGAGACAGCTCCTGGGAAGGTTTCTGCCTGGATCCTTCCCACCTCCATCCTCACAGAGCAGATGACCACAGGCAGCTGGAGGGGCTGCAGAGGGGTGGGAGAAGACAGGGAATAAAATTGCTGGCCTGGTCAGTCCTGATCACTAATGAAAACCTTGTAGCTGGGATCTTCTTTTTCTGACCCCTGAGAACCTTGTCAGGACCTCGAAGGAAATATAGTGAGAACGAGAGCAGCAGATGAAGGGGAGGGAGGGATGGGGAAGGGAGAAGAGGGATGGGGAAGGGGAAGGAGGGATGGGCAAAGGGAGGGAAGGATGAGGAAGGGAAGGGAGGGATGAGGAAGGGGAGGGAAGGATGAGGGAGGGATGAGGAAGGGGAGGGAAGGATAGGGAAGGGGAGGATGAAAAAGGGGAGGGAAGGATGGGGAAGGGGAGGGAAGGACAGGGCAGGGGAGGGATGGGGAAGAGGAGGGAAGGATGGGGAAGGGAGAAGAGGGATGGGGAAGGGGAAGGAGGGATGGGGAAGGGGAAGGAGGGATGGGGAAGGGGAAGGAGGGATGGGCAAAGGGAGGGAAGGATAAGGAAGGGAAGGGAGGGATGAGGAAGGGGAGGGAAGGATGAGGGAGGGATGAGGAAGGGGAGGGAAGGATAGGGAAGGGGAGGATGAAGAAGGGAAGGGAAGGATGAGGAAGGGAAGGGAGGGATGAGGAAGGGTAGGGAAGGATAGGGAAGGAGAGGGAAGGGGAGGAAAGGATAGGGAAGGGGAGGGAAGGGGAAGGAGGATGGGGGAAGGGAGGGAAGGATGGGGAAGGGGAGGATGAAGAAGGGGAGGGAAGGATGGGGAAGGGGAAGGAGAGATGGGGAAGGGGAGGGAAGGATAGGGCAGGGGAGGGATGGGGAAGAGGAGGGAAGGATGGGGAAGGATGGGGAAGGGGAGAGATGGGGAAAGGGAAAGAGGGATGGGAAAGGGGAGGGAAGGATGGGGAAGGGGAAGGAAGGATGAGGGAGGGGGCTGCATCGCTGGGGTGAGAGGGATTTGTTTCTCTCTGTTCTCTTCCCCGTGACACGTAACTGACCCCAGACCGCTCGCTGATCCCCGGGGGCTGTTCCCGACGCCACAAGGGCGGGAGGGTCTTTCAGAACAAATCGTTTCGAGGCAGGAAAGAAAGCAAAGCAGCAGCAGCTCCGGCCCCACAGGCACAAACCTCCCTCCTCCTCCTCCTCCTCCTCCCCCCCTGCCAGCAGGTCTGGGAGCTCCCCAAGCAAAGGGGGGAGCGAGCAGGAGGAATTTTCCAGGGGGGCCGGGAAGAACCGAGCCCCGCACAGCTCCCGCGGTTCAAACGCTGCCCTGGAGCAGCTCGGGCTCGCCCGGGGCAGCCCCGGGTGCGCAGGGACCAGCCGGGTCTTGCTTCTTGTGGGGAGCCGAGATGCGGGGTGACGGGCAGGAGGGGGGGGGAGATGTGAACTGCACGAGGTGGGACCCGCTGTTCAGCTTCCCCGCCTGCCCCGGGGGCTGCGCCAGCCCGGAGCCTCCCCCTGCCCGGAGCCTCCCCCTGCCCGGAGCCCCCCCCTGCCCGGAGCCTCCCCCTGCCCGGAGCATCCCCCTGCCCGGAGCCTCCCCCTGCCCGGCTCGGTGCGGGGCGAGGGGCCGGGGGTGCGGGGCGAGGGGCCGGGGGTGCGGGGCGAGGGGCCGGGGGTGCGGGGGGACCGTCCCTGCTGCGCGGGAGGGGAGGAGGGGGAGGAGAGAGGCCACAGCTCCGCACAGTGCGGCTGCAGCCTCCTGCCATCAGTCCCGCATCTCCCGGGATCCAGCATCTCCCGGCATCCACCTTCCCCTGGAATCCAGCATCCCCTGGGATTCACCATCTCCCGGAATCCAGCATCTCCCAGGATCCACCATCTCCCCAGGATCCACCATCTCCTGGGATCCACCATCTCCCAGGATCCACCATCTCCCCAGAATCCACCATCTCCCCAGGATCCACCATCTCCCAGGATCCACCATCTCCCCAGGATCCACCATCTCCCCAGGATCCACCATCTCCCAGGATCCACCATCTCCCCAGAATCCACCATCTCCCAGGATCCAGCATCTCCCGGGATCCAGCATCTCCCGGGATCCACCATCTCCCCAGAATCCACCATCTCCCAGGATCCACCATCTCCCAGGATCCACCATCTCCCAGGATCCACCATCTCCCAGGATCCAGCATCTCCTGGGATCCACCACCTCCTGGGACCCAGCCCCTCTACTCACACAGGGTTTCCAACCACCCTGCAGACACAGGAGACCCTCCCTCATCCTCAGTGCCAACACCCCCTGGCAGCAGGATTGCTCCCCATGTGCCTGTCCTGGGGATGGATGCTGGTACCACGTTTGTGCTGAGAGGTTTTGGAGGGGAGCAAGGGGATGTGGACAACCCCAGCACCAGCTCCCAACAGCACAACCCAACAGGGGCTGGACATGGCTGGGGGGATGAGAGCAGGGACTGGAGCCTGAGCCCTGAAGCTCAGCAGGGTGATCCCCAAGTTGAACAAAGCCTCACCATGATCCTCTTCCCTCTTTGTCCTCACTTCCCTTCCCATCTCCACTCCTTTCAGATGGAGGAACATGCTTCAGTCACTGGTGAGGAGTTCCCTGGCTGAGCATCACCCACAGCCCCCTCAGGAGGAAGGAGGAGAGGGTTTGAGCCCTCAGATGTCCCCTGCTCAGGTATCAAACTTACACATGGCTATGAAAAGCACCTGCTTTTTACAGCACAGATCTCCCCAGAATAAGAGCTTCAGGTTTTTGCAACTAAAAGAGCTTTTAAGTGTCCATCTTCAGGCCCTGAAAGGACAGCAGGGCCCAAATTTGTGGCTGGCAGCTTTGCTGCTTTTGCACATCAAGTCACAGCATTTCTGAGCCCCTTCTGGCACCTCTTCCTCACGTGGTGCCTTCTAAACCCCCCACCCCCAGGGACCTGCTGCTCCCTGGGAACACCAGGTGGGCACCCTGTCAAGGGGACCTGGAGCTCCGAGCACAAAGGAAGATGAAAACCAACCCGTTCTCACACACATCAGCACACAGGAGCTCAAAAGACTCAGGCCCAGACTGGCTGGAGATCTCTTAAGCAACATTTTTGTGGTGCAGAGAAAGGTTTTTTTTGGCCAAGCTCCTTCCACCTAGAGACACGGAGCCGGTGGTTCCCACCAGTGCTGGTTTGTATCCCTTTTGCCAGCCCACTGAAGAAGGCTTCCAACAAAACTTCAGGGACCCACAGGAATCACAGGATCCAGTGCTGAGACTCCAACAGCCCTTTTGTGAAGCCCAGCAGCTGAAGTCCTTAAAATCCTCGTTGAATTTTTAACCCCCCCACCCAGGCAGACCTGCCCAGCTTCTCGCTCCTTGCTCTGCTGGGATGGGGGTGATTTTTTTTTTTCAGCTGCTTTTCCAACATCCACCAAATGCATTTAGAGAGTTGGGGTTTTGCCTCAAAAGATGATGGCACTTGGGTGGTCACGGGGAGATGATTTCTATATATATATCTCCAGCTTGTGTGGGAAAGATTTGGGGTGGCTGAGATGCTGCCTTGACAAGAAGCACCACGAGAGCTTTTGCAGGAGACCATCTCAGTTTGCTCAGCCTAACAAAACAAAGGCCAGAAAAGGGTAGGATTGCTACACATAAAAGCACCCAAGAGGGAGCTGAGATGTCTGTTTAAGCATGAGGAGAATGTTGGCATGAAGCCAGCTGGGGGGATATAAAAAAAAAACACAAACACGTAAAAATTGGCTCCAAATCAAATTAAGTGGGATTAAAAAAAGGGGCCTCGTAATTCAGAGCACTCAGCTTGGCCAGGGGACACACTGGAGGCTGAGAGGGTGGAGAACTGGACCTTTATGAGTGGGATTCCAGGGTCAGACATGGACAGCAGGTCTGGATTGAACTCCAAAGGTCTCTCCTAGCCCCGTGCTTCCACCAGTAAAGACATCCCACGTGTAGGTCTCTGAAACTGGAAAGCTAAACCCTGCAGACTGGGGAAGCCCCAGTGCTCAATGTCCCCATCAAGCTGTGCTGAGGGCTCCTGAAGTCCTCCCAGATGAAACATCAATCCAAGAAGAGGCATGAGCTGACTTCCCTGGGAATGCCTGTGCCTGGAGATTGGTAACTAACGAGCGTGGATCTTGGAGAGCTGCAACAATAGCTTATTTTCAAGGAAAATTAAGAACAGCTTGTTTTTCCTAATCTTACAGCTTCCTCCAAACAAATGTGTCACAGCTGTTATACCTGGAGGTCATGGAAAAAAAGGTCTCATAGGAACTGCTGGAAGAAGAAGAATTTTGGCCCAAGACAAAGTCTGGATGTGTGCTGGGTGAAAACAATGCAGAGAGACTGAGGAGAAACTCTTGCCTTGCCCATGGTAACAGAAAGATGAATTGCAGTCATGAATTTAAGGGGGAAAGCCCAAATAGGAGTAGGAGTGAAGACAGAAAAGTATTTGAAAAGATTGTGGAGGGAAGTGTTGGCCTCCCCTGTCACTGCAGGGTTTTGTGAACAGGTTAGACACATTTTGCTCTGTTAACTGTATTTTATATATAAGCATAAAATACCAGGTTTGGATTTTTTTTTTGTTCTTATATTTTTGATATTGGGTTTATTGATTCTACCTGAAAGGAGGTTGGAGTGAGGTGGAGGTTGAAGCATTGGAATTGGTAGAGTTGGGTTACTGGTTGGTAGAGGTAGGTTATGGTTGGACTTGATGATCTTAAAGGCTTTTTCCAAATGGAAAGGTTCTGTGATTCTGCCAGGAATGGATCCTGAAAAGTGGATCCTTTTCTGAGGCAGGAGGGTGGGTTACATGGCAACTTCTGAAATGGCAACTAATATAATCCTTGATAGAAAGCTGAGCACCAAGATGGAAACAACAGGGGCTCACATTCAAGGCTGGACACAGGGCTGCTGCTGCCAGCATGAACACAACATCCACCCAGCTCTGCATCCCAGAGACCTGGAGACACCAGCCCTCAAGCAGGTCTGAACACCTCGGTCCCAACCTGCCCAGTCTGAGCTGGAATGATAAAGGCTCAATCATAGAATGGTTTGGGTTGGAAGGGACCTGAAAGATCTTCTAGATCCAACCCCCTGCATGGGCAGGGACACCTCCCAGCAGCCCAGGCTGCTCCAAGCCCCATCCAACCTGCCCTTCAACACTGCCAGGGATGGGGCAGCCACAGCTTCCCTGGGCAACCTGGGCCAGGCTCTCACCACCCTCACACTCCAGAATCTCCTCCTCATGTCCAACCTCCATCTTCTCTCCTCCAAGCTTCATCCATTAAGATTGAATCAAGCCTCATACATGATCACACTTCACCTGCACCGCTTTGCGTGTGAGGCTCAGGAAAAGGCTGTTGGTAACATTCCAAGAGTTTTAGAAGTCCCAGGGACACAGAGGACAGTGATACAAAAAGTCCTGCTGCAAACCACCAGAGTTTTGGTGCCATTGCCCTGGTTTTTTTCTCAGCAAAGCCCCAGGCTGCAGCCATGGTGCCCAGAGCTGCACAGAGCCCCAGGACGGTGTCACGTCAATCCACATCACCATGAAAACACTAAAATCAAACACATCTAGTTTGGTATAAATGGATACCTTGCAGCCACCTCCCTAACAGTACGTGGGGAAAAGCATCCAGTCACCACAAGCCAGGGTATTTCTGAACCCATTTAAAATCTTAAAACCACAATACAAACCCCTAACAATACCAAATGGGGGGACATCAGGAAACCATTGAAAGAAACTCCCAGTACAATAGAAAAGGGGATGAAACATGACTGTGACTGCCAATCTCCCATAAATATTTTTAAAGGCAACAAAGAGGATTGTCAATGAGAGCTGAGACAGGATAAGGGCAGATAATGTAGGTTCAGTTGAAAGTTTTCCTTATTTAAAGGTTCTCTGAGGTAATGAGACTTTTAAAAGCCACCCAACCCCCTCCATGTCTCCTAGGACTCCAGGTCAAAGAGACCAAAGGCACAGAATGAGAGAGTCACAGAGTGGTGGGGTTGGAAGGGACCTCTGGAGATCACCCAGTCCAACCCCTGCCAGAGCAGGATCCCCTAGAGCAGATCCCACAGGAACACATCCAGGTGGGTTGGAATGTCTCCAGGGATGGAGACTCCACAGCCTCCCTGGGCAGCCTGTCCCAGGGCTCTGTCACCCTCACACTCAAGAAGTGTTTCCTCATGTTTAGCTTGACCCTCCTGTGCTCCAGTTTGTGCCCATTGCCCCTTGTCCTGTCCCTGGGCACCCCTGAGCAGAGTCTGGCCCCATCCTCCTGCCACCCCCTGGAGATACTTACAAGCATTAATGAGATGCTTATAAATAAAGGTGTGAGACATCTTCAGCTCCCATCTCAGCCCTGCCTCAGCACAGCCTGAGCCTGGTCCCTTCTCCCTGCCTCAGTTTCCCCATATGTGTTACAGCCTCTAAAGGCAGCACGAGGGCTGCAAGGACTGAGAGGTGGCCCTGGAAGCTACACGTGAAAACCACACACCCTATTTTCACTGTCTCATCAATCCAGGCAGTCACAGGGACGGATGGTGCAGGATCTGCTGCCAGGGCCACCACACGCTCTGGTCTCTGCTGGATCAGCTGGACCCTGCCTGCTCCAGCACATGAAGCCCAGGAGCTGGTGGAGCAGAAGGGCAGAGCTGCCACCCCATGCACATTGTTCTGACAGCTGCTAAGGCCTGACCTGCTGACTCGCAGGGCTCCCTGTCACATCCTGTTCCTTGAAGGGGAGCTGATTACATTTGCCTCCCTAACGAGCTCAATGAGTCTGAAGATGGGCTGAGGCTGCACAATTGGGTAGTATATGATCCCTGGCTCCCAGCTCTGGCAGCCAGAGAGGGAGGCTGTGTCTGTGTGTGTGAAGCCAAACAAACACAGAAACCTCACGGGGTCTAAAGGAGCCCTGAGCCAAGACATTCATGTGCTGAAGGACAAAAGCCCAGGGAAGCACCAGGAAGGCAGGGCACCATCACAAGCTGCAGGGCCATCTGAAAGGACCTACCCACCAGGCAATCCCAAATGGAACCTCTCTGACCCAAGAAGGGACAAACATTTTCCATGGGATCAGGTGGTCAGAGGAACAGAATGGCTTCAGTAGCTAAAAAAACCCCCCAACAACCCCAAAACAAATTCCAAATCCAATTCTTAACTCCTGCTCAGTTAATTTTCTGTAATCACAACTGCTCCCTTTCTTTCCACACACCTCTGAAGCAGCAGGTTTTCGGACCATCATCTGAAGTACTTTGTAAAAGTCACTGTAAGCAGGAAACCAACCTAACTAGGTCATCGTTCCAATCTAGAACAGTGATGTCAAGGTTTCTTGCCTTCCTTTTGTCACCTCGTTATCTTCTAGAACCTTTGGGAATCTGCTGGTCTCACTGAGAGCTACAAGGACATGCTCAGCTCTGCATGCACGTGCCTGTTTGCCCTCCCCAAAGCTCAGGCTGCCCTGCCTCTGCAGGGAGAGGGTGGAGTTGGGGCATGTGTGAGATTGCTGGGGTTACACACAGCAGGACACCTGGGAATAAACAACTTCCCTGAATCTTGGACACTCCAGGAACACAGGGACAGGGATCGCGACGCTCTCGGGATCGTGGCTGGAAAACACAGCAGCTTTTTGTCATAGAGTCCTGGAATGGTTTGGGTGGGAAGGGGCCTTCAAGATCATCAGGATCCAACCCCCTGCATGGGCAGGGACACCTCCCACCAGCCCAGGTTGCTCAGGAACAGGTCACAATGAACCCTTCCAACCTCAGCTTCTTCTAGAGTTCATTACAAACGGGAGGCAGGGGAAGTTAATTTGTACCTAGAATGGCTTCATAACTAAAAGTTGGAGGAAAATGGAATATTCTAGCAATGAAATAGAGCTGACTTCATTTGAAAGCCTCCACTCCCAAGTGGGGTGACAACCTGGTGCCTTTTGGTGACAGTTTGCTGCCAAACCCTTATTAAACAACCCTATGGCACCGAGTCTCTTTGGATTTCAGCCTGTCTCCTCCCAACCAAGCAGTGAGGAGACACCAAGGCCTGCACAGGTTTTGGGGCTGCCCCCCACCTGCTGCTCAGAGGGGCTTCCCAGGCTGAGGAGGCACAGTGGGTGGGCAGGTGGGAGTGGACATGCAGCAGGGGAACCTGGCATTGCCATCCCTCTCCCTGCTGCAGGGCTAAAGGTTCCCCAGAGCTCCCAAGCTGCCACCTCTCACCAGCCTGAAATTCAAGGGTGTTTTTTCAAAAGAATGCAAACAACCCGGAGCTGCTCAGCTGGCCTGATGGCTGATTCCAGCTCCACTCTCACTCACGAGGGGATTGCTGACTATCTTGGTACACTGAGCAAATACGGAGTTCAATATTGAGTAAATATTGGTTCAGACAGGGAGAGCTCGTGGGCAAAAAAGCACGAGGCTGCGTGCAGCTCAAATAAACAGTCCAGGAGAAGTGCTACCAGGGCTGGACCTCCCTGTCCCCCCCTCCTCCAGTACCCCGAGGGCTGCCCTGGCTGCGGGCACAGCTCCTGGTGAGCTCTGGCCAGTGACTTTGCTGAGCACTGAATACACAGGGATTATACCCAAAATAAAGCAGCACAAACACCCAGCTGGAAGGAATCCCACTTGGCCAGTGCTGCTGGTCAGAGGCAGGTCTGGGGCTTGCTCTCAGCTCCAGCAAAAGGGGTGAACTGGTTCCCCAGAGACTTGCAGCTCTGCAGGAGGAGTGTGCCACGTCACTTATTCCAGGCTAAACAACCTTCCCTGCCCTCCAGGCTGGTTCATTTTATTTATGGGAAAATATGCTCGTTAATGCTCTTATCACAGGAACGATCTGATCGGGGGGGAAAAGCCTCCTTGGAATATATCCATTTTAATGAGCTGCTGGGTGAAATGTTCAGGCAGGCAAAAACTGTCTCTGAACCCGTTTCTGACAGGGCAGATTCTGCACAGGTCTTAACGCTCATCCTGCTGGCATCTGTTTGTTTTGATAACACTTCCAAACGAAATTACCAGTTACAAAAGCTGAGCTGTTCCCAGCACTTCCTTGTCCCTAAGGTTGACTGATCCAAGGACAATAGGAACTGAAGGAAAACAAGCCACGCTCGCCCTCCCAACACAAGGGGCTGGGAGAGTGGCCCATCCTGTCCAGAAACATCAGATGGTGCTGAACTCTTCTTGGAAGAGAAAAGGGAAGCTGAGCAAAAAGTAAACTTAATAAATCCACCTCACAAAGGGGTCAGCAGAGGGAGAAAACAGCCAACTAAGAATTCTGTAAAGCTGCTGGACACCAAAATGCTGATGGTGTGTGATGGCAGGGGGGGTCTTTTTGGCAGGACCTGGTTCTGGGGGGTGCTGGGCACCCCTCCACTCTCCCCTGGGCCAACGGGGAGGGAAAGGGCTTGATCTCCTCTCCCAGCTGAGCTCCCCTCTGTGGCCTTGCACCCTTTGCAAGAACAGGACCTTAATCACCTTTGGGTGATCTGGGTGACCACCTCCTCAGCTGGGGAGGGGATGGAGACGTGAGCTGCCCAAAGCAACCGAAACAGAAAATGGAAGGGAGGATGTTGCAACATCTTCCACTTCACTGTTTCGTAACCACCTCTGAATTCCTCATGACCCTTTGCTCATCACTGGCAGCAAGACCCAGAGAAAAATCAACACCCAACAGTCAAGCTGGTGGAAAATTGCTCTGAAATCACAGAACTGTAATGACCAACGGCTCAAGCACATGTCCCTCCCCAGAAATGCCAGGGTGGCAGCCTCAGACCATGTCCCCTGGCCCCTGCTGTGGGCTGCCAGCTCTCTAGCTGACTCCAGTTCCTCTTCTCATTTCAGACCCTTCCCCTTCATCCCCACATGATTTTTCTATGGAAACTGGCAAGTTGGCTCCTGCAAACTTCAAGCAAACAACCCAGCCCTTCTCAGGTGACCAGCACTACCTGGGATTACACCCCTAAATCAGATACCAAGACTTTCAAGCATTTCAAGCATCTGTTACCTCATCTGCATCCAACAGAGTCCTCTTCATACCAGCTGTTTTCAAGTGAGAAAGCAGAGATCCCAAGTTTCTCTGGTGAGAGGCACAGACATTTGTTGGCCTGATGAACTCGTGGCTGCTTTCTTCTGGTTCAGTATCTCACAAAGATCTTGGAAAAGAAATTCTTCCCCTTGCTGGTAAACATCTAAAAATTCCAGCTTCACTTTGCAGTGGCATGAAGAATCTCCTTCCAGCACAAGTGGGTCTGCAGAAAACCTGACCTTCAAATCAAATCATTCTTGCACAGATGACAATGAAAATGAGCTTTTTTTCCAGCTAGAAACAGTGCTCTAATTACATGGCCCACAAAGATCAGAATAGATGCCAACAAACCAAATAGCATTTTTAGTGGGGGAGTATTTAAAATTAGGTAACTGGTAGTTAACTGTTACCTGTAAGGAAATGAACCAGAAGTTCTAAGGAAGGAGATGGGTAGACTTGAGCCCAGGTCTTATAAACTCTAAGTTTCATAAAGTTTGGAAATAACACTGTCCAGGACCTCACAAGCTTCTTCCTGTTCTTTGTCTCCCCACAAAACTGACCAAGAGGAAGATTTCAATCATTCTGGGACTAAAACTGGCTAAATTACAGGGTAGAGAAGTCATCACACTCAAGGATTTCTGTGCAGACTGTCTCAGTTTGTGTCATGTTTTGGTGCTTGGCTACATCTCTAGATAAGTTTTAAAACTGTAAGAACAAGGAGAGTCTTCCTGGAGGGCAAATAGAGGAAAACAACAACAACAAAAAGCAATCAGAACAACTTGATTTTACAGCCTGCCTCAATTCATTTATTCATTTGTGTTTTTTGACCATTTTGGGGGAGTTGCTGAGAGTGCAATGCTATGTAAGGACTGCAGAGGCCTTAAAGCAGAGCTTGTGTTTTTCTTTCTGTTGTACCTCCCTAGTCAGCAAATCAGGGACAGATTAATTCCCACGATGCTGCTAAATGTCATAAACATCCATTTCCACACTCAACATGAGCCACGACAGCACGATGCTGCTACACAGAAGATATCCAGGGAATTCTGCTACATGTCAAATACCATTTTTTTACCCCATTGCCCTTCACTGGAGCTTTGTTACCCCTCTAGGACATGGATACAGGAGCTGCTTCAATGAAGCCCACTCTCCAACAGCCTCCTCAGCAGCAGAAAAACACTACTCCTGGCAGCCAAGTTATTTAGTTATGTTTTCATCACCTAAACAACCTAAGTTTCTCTTTCCTTCTTGAAATAAAAGGTGGGATAGGACTATGGGGCCAACATGCAGGGTCTCAGTACTGGCCAAGTCCTACCAGTGTTTCAGGTCCTGTACCTCTTTTTAACCACTGGTTTCATGCTGTCTCATCACAAAGACTTGCAAACCTGAAAATGGACAATGGAGAGGAAAGACATTCAGTTACTCCCCCTTGCTCTAACATCCCTTGAAGTCAGCTACCATTTTTGAATTTGACTTTAGCCCTGTGCTGCCATAAACTCTTCTTCACATCTAACACCTTTCAGAAAGTAAAAACTATAAAAGCCTGAAAAAGAATCATGAGCTGGTGATTTTAATTAGTGTTGGAGACCTCTTTCATTAAAAGAGCCTGAAAAACATCCTGGAACAAACAAAAAAAAGGGGAAAATGAAGTTCTAGAAAATGAAATCCCTTGGCTTCTCTCAATAGAAACAATTTCAACTTAGATTCCTGATGTGAACTTGAGTTGTGTTTTCTTCTGTGCTTGCTGTGTTAACAGGGCTGGTTATTGAGTAACTCAGGCTGCAGGAGAGATTTTCCCAGGTCGTTCCATCCAGCCTAATTGCTGTGTCCTGCTTCTGTGAGAACATGGGACAACTGGGACTGGCTGCGTGTTCTCCTCGGAGGTCAGTGAGCAGCTCAGGAGGGGACTGACAGGGGCTCCTGCTCTGGGGACTATGCTGGGCCTTTGAAACACGTATTTTTTGGAGATGGGAAGGCTGTGGTAGGTGGGAGCCAGTGGAATGAAGGGGCCTTTGACAGTGTATTTGTGGACACCAGCATAGATAGGATTTGGTTGCCCAGGGAAGCTGTGGCTGCCCCATCCCTGGCAGTGTTGAAGGGCAGGTTGGATGGGGCTTGGAGCAGCCTGGGCTGGTGGGAGGTGTCCCTGCCCATGCAGGGGGTGGGACTGGATGATCTTTAAGGTCCCTTCCAACCCAAACCAGTCTGTGATTCTATGACATGAGCCCTCAGGACTTTGATGGAGAAGATTCTCTCTTTGCTCTTGTCCATCTTGCCTCTATGTTGAAAGCTGCTGTGGCACAGCAGACATGGCCAGCTGGGAATGGGTGCCCACACATCAGCTCTTGGGGTTCACTGCCCAGTGTATTAGATAATACCAGGGACTGAGATGGCTTTGGACCATGATGCCAACCCAGGAATGCAGCTGGAGCAACTGAGACAACACCACAAAGTTCCCTCTGCCTGCCCTGCTGCCACGGGGAGGGGAATCCCAGCAAAGCAGTGGTACCAAACCAGCTGGAGATGGCAACATCTCCAACTTCCTCAGCTGGTAATCCTGAAATCCTGAGTCAGAGGCATCTCTGGGAGGATTTATGAATCACTGTCATTGCTAAACTGAAGTCAGGCTATCTCAGCAAAACTGCCTCTGGAACTAATCCCACACGCTATTTAACACAGAAAACCAAACCAGGTTGATGTGGCTTTTCTGCAGACTCCAGAGCAGTGCAGCTTTATCCGGGTCACTCAACTGGAAAATGGGATGATGGCCCCTTGAGATGACAGGTATCCAAAGGAGAAACCTGGTTCCAGTGCCACAGTAAAGGGGAAAGCAGCTGCAAAGACTGTATCCTTTAACACAGTGGCATTGCAAAGAATTAGTCAGAAAACTACATAATTTATACAATCATATCACGGGTTGGGTTGGAAGGGACCTGAAAGATCATCTAGATCCAACCCCCCTGCATGGGCAGGGACACCTCCCACCAGCCCAGGCTGCTCCAAGCCCCATCCAACCTGCCCTTCAACACTGCCAGGGATGGGGCAGCCACAGCTTCCCTGGGCAACCTGGGCCAGGGTCTCACCACCCTCACACTCCAGAATTCCCTCCTCATGTCCAACCTCAACCTCCCTCTGCCAGTTTTAAGCCATTATCAGAAACCATGAAGCCTCCCACAAAATGCTCAGGCAGTCAGTCCTTCCACTCCCCCATCAGGAAAACCTTCCTTAAGCAACAGGCGAAACACAAATTGCTAAATCATCCCTGATGTGCTTCGTTTGGCCTGGAGATTCCTGGATTGCAGCTATCCCATTGTTTCCAGTTGGTCTCTGGGTAATGCACTAAATGACAACCAGCTTCCCCTCCAGAAATCCACAGCCAGATCGAGAGTTTCGGGGTGGAAGCCACCACAAATGTCCCAGTTGTGTTGTGGGAGCTGAGTGGAGAAACCTGAAGCAGGTAAACATGTATTTTTTTTCCTCTCAATACTTCTTACTTACCATGATTCCCTGACTATTCCCTGCCTGCTGGCCAGGCTGGGCTTCTCAGCCAAGCTCCAGGAGAACACACAGAGTGTTTTCTTTTGGCCCTTTAGTCAAGCAGAGCAGTTTCAGGGCCCAGAAGGTGGATGGGGATTTAAGACACTTAATCCTTCTGCAAAGTGGAACCCACCGATGGACTCAGAGCTCCTGGATGGGGATATTTTAAAGCAAATAAAAGGAAGCAAGCTAGTAAAAGAAAGAAATCAAGCAAGAGAGAAATGCCCAAATGCAGCTCTGAGGACAACAAAATAGTCATGATGGAGCCCCAGCTGAATGAAGGAAAAAGAACTTCAGCCACCTGAAAATCATGACACTGTATCTTTAGCAGTTTTCTTTGGCTCTGTCAACACCTTTTTCCACCTCATTTACAAGGCCTACCTGACTGCAGACTTGATTCAGCATTAATTACACCATTATTTCGAGCTTTCTCTCCACACAGGCTGGGATCCACTGCTCAGGAGGTGCCCTGACTTCTGTGACGTGCTCCTGGTTCGGTTTTCAGGCTGAAAAGCTCAGAAAAGGCCGAGTCCCAGAGCTCCTGCCACGGAAATCACCACCTCTTTACCTTTTCGTACACACTTGCTGACTTCCAGCTCGGTTTTGAAGGCCGAGCCTCCCCTTGGAAGGGATGACTCCGTGTTTCCAGCAGAGAAGTCGGTCCCAGGGCCCAATTCCCACCTTTTCCAGGCCTTGTTCTTGCCGTGGGGGCTGCAGAAAAGACCCAACCGTGTCCCCCTAACCCCAGCTTTTCCAAAATCCTCCCAAGGAGACAAAAAATGCAAGAGTCCCAGGCTGTTTGTGGGTGAAGCAGAACAGCTTCTGCTAGAGAGACGGGCAGGATGGATCCACCTCCTCAGGAGGTTTTTTTAATGCATCCCCAATTCATTAATTCCTTTGAATGAATCCCCGTTCATCCCCAAGGAAGCCAAACATCGCCCCTTCCCCAGACACCCCATCACGCGAGGGGAACCGGGGGGTGCTGCAGCTGGGTGGGAAGGCGGGCACCCCCAAAACAGAGTCCCACCTTGCCCCCCACCCCCCCCTCCTCCAGTCCTTCTGGGGACCCCCAAATGATTCTGTTAAGGGAGGTTTCTCTCAGTTTCCAGCCCCGCAAACGCTTTAGGGGCAGATCGGGGGGATGCGATGACCCCCCCCCCCCCCCGGATCCACCTCTGCCCCACAGAAGGGGGCCCCACAGAGACCCCCCTATGGAGACACCCCCCCCCCCGGGCTGCCCCCAGACACCCCAACCGGGACTCCCCCCCCCCCCCCCCCCAGGTCTGCCCCTGACCCCACACCCAGGCCCCCCCAACCGGGGACCCCCCCCAAACCGGGGTCCCCCCCCATCCGGAGCTGCCCTCTGACCCCACACCCGGGACTGCCCCCCGACCCCCAACCGGGGTCCCCCCCAACGGAAGCAGCCCCGCCCCGCCCCCCCCCCGGGTCTGACCCCCGACCCCTAACTGGGGTCCCCCCCAAAACCGGGGTCCCTCCCCATCCAAAGCCGCCCCCCCTCCCGCAGCCGGGGCTGCCCCCTGCCGCAAACCGGGGTCCCCCCCAAACCGGGGTCCCCCCCAACCGAAGCCGCCCCGCACCCCCCCTCACCCCGGGCCCCCCCCACCCCTCAACCGGGGCACCCCCCAAACCAGCCCCCCCTCCCCCCCGCCCCCCATCCGGATCCGCCCCCCCTCCCGCACCCAGGGCTGCCCCCCGACCCCCAACCGGGGTCCCCCCCCCAACCGGGACCCCCCCCCCCCAAACCGGGGTCCCCCCCAAACCGGGGTCCCTCCTATCCAGAGCCCCCCCCCCAAACCGGGTCCCCCCCCCCACCCGGGGCCGCCCCCCCGCGCCTCCCCCCCCGCGCATGCGCGGTCCCTCTCCCTCCGCCGCAGGTCACCTCGCTCTGCGGAGACGCGGACCCGGGATTCGAACCGGCGGCCCCGAGAGGAGCGAGGGGCTGCGGCGCCGCGCTGTGGCCTCCCGGCCGAACCCAGCCAGACCCCGCCCACCCCGCAGCGGGCGGAGCCAATCACAGGCAGCTATGACGCTCTTCTAACCAATGCTGAGCCTTCTTACGCTGCCAGCCAATAGAAAAGGAGCTCGCCGTCCCGCCCCCCGCGCTCACTTCAGCCAATGCAAAGCGACACCGACCGAGGACCCCGCCCCGCCGGGGAGGGGGCGTGGTCAGCTCCGCGGGGCGTTGCCGTTAGGAAGGGGGCGTGGCCTGCGGAGGGTATATAAGGAGGCGGTGCGGCGGCGGGGCCATTTTGTGCAGCAGCGCCTGGAGAGCGACGGGGCGGGCGGCGGAGGGTTTCGGGGTTCGGACCAGAGCGGCCGGATGGTGAAATCCTCCCTGCAGCGGATACTCAACAGTCACTGCTTCGCTAGAGAGAAAGAGGGGAATAAAAGCACCATCATGCCCGCTGTGTTGAGCCTCAGTACCGGACAGAGCAGGTGAGGGGTTGGGGCCTCCCTCTGCCTTCGCTGCCTCTTCCTCCTCCTCCTCTCCTCAGGGCTCGTCCTGATCTTTTTCCTGGTTTCCGAAGGGCCCTGCGGCCGGGGGGAGGGGTGGCGGGTGGGGGAGGGGCGCTGCGGCCTGGGCCTCCTCCCCCGCAGAACAAGGCGGGGGCGGGGGGGGTGTGGAAAAAAAACACCCCAAAAAAGCCCGTTAAAAAGGGTTGTTTGTTTTGAACGCTTCCCCATCCGGTGTGACACGTTCCCCTCTCCCCGGGGGGGGGGTCTGGGGGGGGCTGGTGACACAACCCGTCGCCTCCCGCCACGTTAGCCCGGCGGGGAGAGTCCCGAGCCCGGGAGTTGTCATTGAACCCTGGGGACACAAACCTCTGAGCAACGCACAGCGGGGCCCTGAGACCAGACAGCGGCTCCTTCAGCCCCTCCTGGACCGGTTAACGGGCTGAAAGGTGCCTGGAAACAAAAAGCCGGGCTGCAGGAAGGGCCTGGAGGTGCTTTTTTTCCTATTGGGGGGGGAGGGAAAACCCCCAACCCAACACAATTAGGTAAAGCTATCAAAGGATTGCAAGCTGTGATCCCCTGACGTAACGGTAGGTATCCTTGAAAATCGAATCGCTGAGCCTGAGGTAGAAGGGGAGGGCGTGAAGGGAGCTGGTTGTTTTAAAACTCAACCCACAGGGTTAAAACAGAAGCGGGGTGACTGGTGTGGAGTGATGGAAGCTGAGGATGTGTCAGTCTGGCTTGTGTGAAGGAGCCGTGCTGAGCCCTCCTGGCTGGACTACCAAATTCTTCTTAGAAAGCCGTTTTTATCCTTAAGTTACTTCTTTCCGACAGCAGCAAATACAGCCAAACAACGCTCTAAAATATCTTCTCGATTGTCAGGCAGCCTTCATTGTGCCTTTTATCGGGGAAAAGGGTGGAATTGTATCCAGGATTACCCCTGCAGGCTTCAGAACAGGGGGTTTAGAGGCTTGTTTGTAGTCAGGAATGTGTAGCTCTGCAATCATTCCCAGATATAATAAAAACGTAATAATAGCACTAAAGGCAAGTGTCTCTCTTTGAAAGAGCCTAAAATAATGAATTGAACAATCATGGATTGAATGGATTTAACTGAGTGCTATTTTTAATACAACTTCCCACTTGCTGGGTTTACTAATTCCTTCCAGCATCTAATATTTGACCTAAATAACCATTCGGTGTCTTTCTGAGATGGTTTATTCATCACAACTTTCAAGCTTTATTTAAAAAAAAAAAAAAAAATCACCCCCCAAAAAATAACGAAACCGGCTAGGAACGGTGCAAAATGGTGGCTTATTTTCGACATGTTTATTCCGATTTGCAAATGGCTGCTGGCACTCACAGACAGGACGATTGTGAAAATTTCCCTCAGGGCCTCGATTGCTGCATCTGCTGAGATGACGCAACTGAAGAGTGAGCCTGCAGGGTGAAGGATGGTGCAGAGGGAGGGGCCAGGCAGCACAGCCTTTGCTCTGCCTCCTCTGAGCAGCCTTATTCCCTCCAACAGGCTTCTGTCGAGGGTGAAATTTAGCCTGCATGGCATAAATTTCATGTTTGAATGGCAAGAACTGAGCTTAAGCCAAGCGGTGTCAGAACTGCTCTGCAGAGTTTGGTTGAAAAGGGGTTTTTCAGGGGGTCTTGGAAGGGTTTTTCAGGGGGTCTTGGAGGGGTTTTTCAGGGGGTCTTGGAGGGGTTTTTCAGGGGGTCTTGGAGGGGTTTTTCAGGGGGTCTTGGAGGGGTTTTTCAGGGGGTCTTGGAGGGGTTTTTCAGGGGGTCTTGGAGGGGTTTTTCAGGGGGTCTTGGAGGGGTTTTTCAGGGGGTCTTGGAGGGGTTTTTCAGGGGTCTTGGAGGGGTTTTTCAGGGGGTCTTGGAGGGGTTTTTCAGGGGGTCTTGGAGGGGTTTTTCAGGGGGTCTTGGAGGGGTTTTTCAGGGGGTCTTGGAGGGGTTTTTCAGGGGGTCTTGGAGGGGTTTTTCAGGGGGTCTTGGAGGGGTTTTTCAGGGGGTCTTGGAGGGGTTTTTCAGGGGGTCTTGGAGGGGTTTTTCAGGGGGTCTTGGAGGGGTTTTTCAGGGGGTCTTGGAGGGGTTTTTCAGGGGGTCTTGGAGGGGTTTCAGGTGGGTTAAGGTTAGTGGTTTTCAGGGGGTCTTGGGTTTTTCAGGGGGTCTTGGGTTTTTCAGGGGGTCTTGGGTTTTTCAAGGGGTTTTGAAGGGTTTTCAGGTGGGTTAGGGTTAAGGTTAGGGCTTTTCAGGTGGTCTCTTGCAGGGTTTTCAAATATTCAGGTCTTGAAGCTCAAACTGGCAATTTTGCTTCTGAGCATGGTCAACATATGCAGGCTGTAACTGGCTAATCTCAAGCCAAAAGTGCTGAGGCAAAAGGTCTCAGTGAATGAGGTCATATATCAGAGGGGGGAAAAGGATTTCTGTCTTATCCTCGTGGTAGTTCATGGGAACAGGGTGGGGAAGCAAATGGGATTTTGCTGGTGTGATAGCAGAGTGGTGCAGGCCAAACACACTGGTACAGAAATGCCCCTTGCTCACTTCAAGCTGAGAATATTTTCATCTCCACATGAGTTTTCCCCTCAAAATAGTGTAGGAGCTTTCTGACCCTGGTGAACAAGTGTTCCTGTCCCTGGTCTGGAGCTTCCTTTGTCTTGCCACTGGCTTAGGTAGCAGTGGGAGGAGTTCCCTTGGCCTGGGTTTGTTTTGCTTTGGTTTTTTTTCTTAAATCTTGCCATCTGGTGACTTTGTAGAAACCTAGAATTCACAGGGCTTTGTTTGCTGCTGCCTGGTGACCTTTCTAACTGTGAGTCCTTTCCAGTTCCAGGGTTCCCTTCAATTGCTGTAGTAACCTGGGTCCGGGGCCTCGGTGGTGCTCCTGATGTCCCTCACCCACCCCTGAAGATCCCAGGTGGGCGAGGGAATAGTCAGAGGGATCACAATCTTTCAGCTAATTTATTTTACTCGGTGAGTATGAAGAAGAATAATAACCAACTTGCTCTGGTGAGCTGGAAATTCATTTCTTCCCTCAAGCCTGTTCATGAGTTCTCCCTTCACCAAAAGTAACTTTGTCCGTGTTCCTGCTCCAGGATAATCGGCTGAATGTAACAGAAGAACTAACATCTAATAACAGGACAAGAATTCTGAATGTCCAGTCAAGGCTTACAGATGCCAAACACATTAGTTGGAGAGCAGTGCTGAACAACAACAACCTCTATATAGAAATTCCCAGTGGTGCTCTGCCTGAAGGGAGCAAAGACAGGTGAGTGGAATGAAACCAACTCCAGTTTCTCTTGCCTCCATCTTGAAGGCCTCTCAGTAGGGTGGAACAACACTGCTGTTGCTGATCTCTGCTTCCATTTGCTCTGACAGTTGAGGCCTAATTATGATGCTTTATGCTCTTCTGGAAGAGGCTGCAACTAAATGACCCTGGTGTGAGGACCATTTCTACCTGTTCTGTCAGGCAGAGCCACCCAAGAGCTCTGTGATCTCAGGCTGTGGTCCCAGGTCTTGGGTGGTTTCTCCTACCCACTGAAAACACCAGCCTGGTTCAGAGCCTCTCACTGCAATTGTCCCTTCAGCTGCAACAGAAAAGCTTATTTTTTACATGAATGGTTAAATTTTTGCTTCAAATCCAACCTGGAGCTCAGGGATCTCCAGTTGGTGTGAGACTCCATGTGCAGATCATCTCGCAGAGCCTTGTTGACTATTCCCTGAGGGAAGTGCTTGGTCCTGTGCATTGAACACCTTGTTTTTGTCTCAGTTTTGCAGTTCTTCTGGAGTTTGCTGAAGAACAGCTTCGAGTTGATCATGTGTTCATTTGTTTCCACAAGAACAGAGATGATAGAGGTAGGTGTGAACTCTTGGCCTGTCTCGAGACGTGAAAGCAGCGTTTGAAGTTGCTTTTGGTGGATGCTTCACCTCTTGTTTAGTGTCATCTGGATGAAATTTGGTTTCTGCTTTTTTTCCTAGCTGCATTGCTCCGTACTTTCAGCTTTTTGGGCTTTGAGATTGTGAGACCAGGGCATCCCCTTGTCCCCAAGAGACCAGATGCTTGCTTCATGGCCTACACCTTTGAGAGAGACTCCTCAGAAGAAGAATAGATCGCAATGTTTTGCCTCTTAGAGCTTTCTTGTTGTCTATAAAGATGATTCTGTAGAAATTTTGTCAACATCTATTACAGTCTATCTATAAAAAAACCCCTCCTGTTTCAAGCATTGTGACCAACTGCTCTGGTGGTGAGATGTTGAAAATTTCAGACTCCACATCTTTTTTTTCTGGATTTGTGCGCATGTTGTGGTTGTGCAAATAAATGCTCCCTCCAAATTAGCAGTATATTTCTTGAAGTTTAATATTGTGTTTGTGATACTGAAGTATTTGCTTTTAATTCTAAATAAAAATTTATATTTTACTTTTTATTGCTGGTTTTAAGCTGTTTAAAGACTTGGCACTCTTCAAGAGGTGGCTCTGGAACTGCCCCAATCATTAAAGCTGCAGGTACAGAAAGATGTTGGTCATTCTTTGCTTGACTGGAACTCATGGCTCTATGATCTACCAGGACTTGAAATAATTAGGCAAAAAACCCCTTACTTTGAGTTAAATAATTTGCAGGTTGTCCATTTTCAGAGGTATTTGGGATGACTGCATCCCTGCTCCATCATAGAATGGGTTGGGAGGGAACTTAAAAGATCATCCAGTCCCACCCCCTGCATGGGCAGGGACACCTCCCACCAGCCCAGGCTGCTCCAAGCCCCATCCAACCTGCCCTTCAACACTGCCAGGGATGGGGCAGCCACAGCTTCCCTGGGCAGCCTGGGCCAGGCTCTCACCACCCTCATGGTGAAGAATGTCTTCCTAATATCTAACCCAAATCTACCTTCTTCCAGTTTAAAACCATTACCCCTTGTCCTATCCCTGATCTCTGGTGACAGCTCCAGCATCTTCAGCTGCTTCAGGACATGTCTTAGTTGGGGAGTCACAGCTGACAGGCTGAGCAGCACAGCTTGGGGCTGCCCTGAGTGTCCAGTATCAAATATGCAATGTGGATGCCTCCAGTCTCACTGTACCAGTAACTGGAGTCCTACACCAGCATCTGCTGGGTGAGTTCTCTGGGATGTAGATGACTTGGGGCACTTACACAGGTAAACTGTCCCTGGGGCTGGGTGGCCTCCAGGACTCTCCTAGGAAAACAGAAGGGGGTTGCAGAGTAAGGAGAAGGGGTCACTGTCAAGCAGGGCCTGTTGTTGGGGTCCCTGAACACCTGCTGGGGTTCAGGATACTGATCAGAAAGGCACAGGCTGGGTGTGTTATGCCAGGTAACAAAACTTGCTGCAAAGCCTGGAGAGATGACTCCAAAGGGCTGTGATTTCAAGTGTTGTATTTCACTTTTTAATTTTTTCTCCAGCACTTGCAGCTTTGGAGGAACGTTTGGCACCATTTGAGCTGATTTATCTTTCCTCTCTAAAACCTTGGAGCAGTGAATCCCTGAATGGTTGTTTTCCTGGGTTGTTGTGCTGTAAGCACATGATCTTCATCCCTGATGTCCCCACTGGGTGTTGCTTTAGAACTCTACATTGTGAGGTGTTGAGTAGAAGGGAGGGGGCTTAAGGATCCCCCCAGGGTGATCAGGGTCACCCCGAGGCAGAAGTTCTGGGCTCAGCTCTCCTGAAATCCCATGGAATACACCAAAATGCAATCCCTGAAGTTCCTTTCTCAGCAAGGCAGCAGGGAGCAGATCCTGAGGTGGGATCTGCAGCACAGAGTGCCCTGGGGCAGGGACTGTGTTCTCAGAGAGCCTGTGGTTCAAATCGGCAGCCACAACAAGGGATGGATCTTCTTGATGGTCTGATTAATTGCCTTCAGGTAATTTTATGGCACTGCCCCATCTGGGGCTGCAACCTCTGCTGGGGTCAAGGTTCCCAGCTGTGCCACAGTCCCGTGAAGGTGAGAGGTCTCCTTCCCACAGGTCCCTTGTTCCTGGTGGCTGTACAATCGTGCTCTTCTGTGGGTTTTCTTGGAAAGGTGTGAACTTGCTGTTCCTGCTGTGCTGAAGCAAAGAGGAGGTGGGCATGGCTGGGGGGAGGATGTTCCTCCTTTAACTCAGCAGGTGGGCAAAGGGCAGAAGTTCCTAAACTGATTTTTCTAGAGAAATCCTTGTTTTCCTCTGCACTGCTGTGCCTGCACTGTCCCCTGCTTTCCACGAGGACTTCAGTCTGGAGATGTACGTGGTCCTACCTCGAAGGCCGTGGTGCCCTGGGATGTTTCACCAACCTTGGCTGCTCCTGGCAGAAGGGGAACAGGTCACCCAAGGTGGAGAACAAGAACAGGGGTGCTGGGAGGTGCCAGCGCTGGGCTGGGGACCTGGAGGCACCGACAGAAGCAGGTTTTGTCTTTGTTTTTCCAGGACCAGATGCCCAAGGTGGCTTTGGGTGAGCTGCTGCCGTGCCACGGGCTTTACTGCCATCTTGTAGCCAAGCAAGACACTGCAGGAGAGTTGCTGGGGACTGCAGGGCTGGGGCTCACCCAGGACAACCCCTCCTGCGTGTTTGTGGCCCAAAAGCCCATATGGGAATGGGAAGAATGTTTCTGAGGACAGGTCGTGCTTGGGTGGTGATGGTGTCAGGGTTGGTGGGGCTGGGGGAGCTTGTTCCGTCCCTCCTCGCACTTCCAGGGGCAGCACTGCTGGGTTTGGGGGCTGCTCCAGGAGGGAATGGTCCTGACTGTGTGGGGAGCCTGGCACAGGGGGCTGAGGGGTCTGGTGGGTGTTGGGTGCCCCTGCAGCCCGGGTGACAAGGGCTGCCCAGGCTCTGTGGGCAGGGCAGGAGGGTGAAACCCACCAGCCAGGAGAGCTGGGAGCACTTTCATCTTGGGGGGGGGGGAGCACAGCTCTGGTTTACCAGGGGTTATTTTGGGCTCAGGGACCCCTAAGAGGTCTCCTCCCTGATCCAGCTGTGCCCCTGGGTGCCTGGTGTGCCCCACGTTCCCGGGCATGCCAGGGATGCAGAGCCCAGGGAGGCTGCTCTTGTTGCTGCCAGGGCATCAATAATTACTTCATTAATAAGAACACAAATGACCTGATCAGAGCTTTGCATGGAGCTCCACTAGGATGGTCACTCAGCATCCCTGATGGATTTGGGGACCAGGTTGGGGGGCTCTTGTGGTTCTGGGGGTTTCATACAGAATGACAATATCTGGAGTTGGAAGTGACCTTCAAGATCATCCAGTCCCACCCCCCTGCATGGGCAGGGACACCTCCCACCAGCCCAGGCTGCTCCAAGCCCCATCCAACCTGCCCTTCAACACTGCCAGGGATGGGGCAGCCACAGCTTCCCTGGGCAACCTGGGCCAGGCTCTCCCCACCCTCACACTCCACAATTCCCTCCTCATCTCCAGCCTCCAGCTCCCTCTCCCAGTTTTCATCCATCCCCCTCATCCCATCCCTCCCTGCCCTTGTCCCAAGTCCCTCCCCAGCTTTCCTGGAGCCCCTTCAGGCACTGGAAGGTGCTCTAAGGTCTCCCTGGAGCCTTCTCTTCTCCAGGCTGAACACCCCAACTCTCCCAGCCTGGCTCCAGAGCAGAGCTGCTCCAGCCCTTGGATCATCTCCGTGGCCTCCTCTGGACCCTCTCCAACAGGTCCACATCTTTCTTGTGCTGGGGCCACCAGAACTGGATGCAGTGTTCCAGGTGAGGTCCCACCAGGGCAGAGCAGAGGGGCAGGATCACCTCTCTCCATCTGCTGGCCACACGTCTTTTGATTACAGCCCAGGGGCCAGACCCTGCAGCCCAAGTCTCAGGTAACCTGACCCGAGTTTATTTACTAATAAAACACCATCGAGGCTGTTCTGACTAATCAGGCAGGGAAGGTTGGCTTTGTGTTCCTTCCAGGATCCATCACCTGGGTGTGCAAGGATGTCAAAAGAAGCACATAAAGGACCAGAATTGAAGAGGCTCAGCTCGGGGTTTTATTGAAGCTGTGGGTCTGTTGTGATTTCCCCCTTTAAAATGTCATTTATGTTTGTAACTGGGCCAGAAACCATTTCTAAAAAGAGCAGGCTGGACCAGGTGGTGTTTTTCTGGTTTGCAGATGGTTAAGGGGAGCTGCAATGTGGGGCTTCCAGTTGTTATTTAAAACAGCAAAAGCCTCGTGGTGGCCGCAGGTAGGATCTGAGGGGGTTTTGTCTAAGTCCTGTAAACTTCACTCAGGATAATGAGCTGCCAAATTGGCCTTTGATCCTGTGGATTCCATCCAGCCACCTGTCTTGACGTGCTCTGAGAAACTGGACTCACAGCAACAGGTAGAAGTTGGCCGAGGGTGTAAAAACACACCCCGAGTTGTGGGAACCACGGGTGGGAGTTTGGTCCCAGCTTTGTGGTTTCTGGGCTGCAGGGGAGCTGAGCTCAGGTTTGCAAACTGGGGTTTTCCCAGCCAGGACCAGCTTGGGCTCCTTGCAGGAGGCAGCAGCCAGTGGATTTGGCCAGCTCCTCATGGGCTCTTGAAATTGGGGAGAACTTTTGGGTGGGCTGAGCTCGACCTTAGGGAGTGTAGAGAGCCTGGGTGACTTGGTAGAGCGTGTGTTCGGTGACCTGCTGGAAGTACTGGCAGCACAGCCACTCCTCCAGGCTGGGCCTTGGCCCTGCCCCAGCAGAATTCTCTGCAAACTTGAGGAGCAACAGAGCCCTCTTCAGCTCCACCCAGCTCCTGAGCAGGGTGAGGGTCTTCTTGCTCCTGGCAAAGAGCTCCTGGCGAGGCCCCCAGAGCAGGACCTGCAGGATGCTCCTGGCCTGCTCGATGGAGACCCTCTTGCAGGGATCTCTGTGGAGAAGCAGCACGGCCAGACGCTTGAGTCCCGTGGAATAGATGGACAAGGAAGGGATTTCAGGAAGTCTGTTGTTTCTGAACCCCAAGGCATTTTCCAGAGAGATGTCCACATGCAGGATCTGATAGATCAGCATGCCTACCTGCAGCTCATCTGCCACTGGGGAGGGTGCTGCAGCAAGCCCCTTGGTCCAGTCCTGCTCCTGGCTGGTAGAACAAGGTCTTCGCTTGTCTTGGACCTTGAAGAAGCTGCTGATGAGCAGCCTTGGAAGGGACAGCCCCAGGGGTGCCTCCTTGCCTTGCTGGCTCTGGGCAGGACAAGGGCACTGCACCAGCAGCAGGTTCTTGGGGCAGAGGTCCCCCAGCCCCACGTTCTGTCTCTGGAGGTGCTCCAGCCCCGTGCACACCTGCAGGAGGAGGAGGCAAGCCAGACGTTCATAGTGCCCAGGGCTGGTCCTGTGCAAACCATGGGATCCCTTCACAAAGCCCTCCAGGGTCTGGTAGGGAACCTCGGGAGAAAGAAGAACCTGCAGGACAGGGCGGGTGGTAAGATGAGCTGGCTCCTCTCCACAAGGGGACCAGTTCTGCTCTCCATGGCTTCCCAGGAGCACCAGCTCCTGAGGGAGGTGGTCAGTGAAGCGGCCGATCAGGCGCTGGATGTTGCAGTGTGTCCCAAGGGAGCTCTGCACCCCCAGGCTGGAGCAGCCCATCTTAGGGACCTGCAAAGAGAGACAGGGCACAGCCAGCTGAGCAAGGACGGAGCCACTGGATCACAGAACCACAGGATGGTTCGGGTTGGAAGGAACCTTAAAGATCATCTAGTCCTGACCCTCCTGCCGTGAGCAGCTACACCTTCTGCTAGGCCAGGTTGCTCCAAGCCCCATCCAAAGCCTCGATCCAAAAGCTTCATCCTGGCCCAGGCTGCTGCCTCAGCTCAGGGCCACACTGGTCCAACCCAGTGCTGGGCTCCCCCTGCACCCTCCCAACCCACTGGTGCCTGCTGGAACAGGTTCGAGCAAGGAAAAGTGCTGCTCTCCTTGACCCAGCCTTTGGACCAGTGGGAACCCTCTCTGTCCCCACCACCAGCAGCAGCATCAGCAGCACCACCACCAGCAGCACCACCACCAGCAGCATCACCACCACCAGCAGCACCACCAGCACCACCAGCAGCACCAGCACCACCAGCAGCACCACCAGCACCATCTCCTTCAGCAAATGCAGAAGCTGGTGCCAAAAGGGGAAGCGCCTGTGTGACCTGGGGCAGTGGAACAGCACCACAGCCCCCCGTGCCGTGGGAGCCAGCACCCCCCGCCCCTCCCAGGGCACTTCCACCAACATCCCCACCTTACCTTGGCTGCAAACACCAGCCGGGTTTGCTCAGAAGTGAAGCCCACCCTGAAGTACCAGGCGTCCCCGCTCTCGCAGCAGGGCTCTGGCTCCAGGATGCTGAGGGCTGCCCAGCTCTTCCCTGCCAGCTCTGCCTCCAGCAGCTGCTGCTGCTCCTCCTGCCCCACCAGCTCCTCCTGGAGACGAGCTGAGAGCCGGGCCAGGGCAGCTGCCTGGCACCCCAAAAGCAGCCCGGACCCCCCGGCTGGGCTCTCCAGGAGCTGCCCCAGCTCCCTGTCTGCCGTCCCAAACGTCAGCTCCGCCGGGCTGGGTGACGGGGAGTTCTGTGGGTGGCTCCAGGTCACCGGTTCTCCCAGGCTCTGGGACTTGGTCAAGGGCTTCTTGGGTCCCCAGGAGGGTCTGTCCCGTGGGGGGATGGAGCGGGGAGCCCCCTCCCCGTGCCGTGAAGGGGGCGGTGGGATGTTGCTGAGGATGTTGCCAGTCCATGCTGAGGGGTCACCCCGAGAGTGCCAGGATGGCTCCGGGAGGGACTCTGCTCGCTGGAGCTGCTTTTTTGGCAGTGGGGGAGGCAGGGGGTCCCTGCCGGGCTGAGGGGGGGGTCTCCCAGCTCCCTCCCCTCGGCAAGCCTTGCGGGGGACGAGGTGGGCACGCAGCTCTCCTGGGGGGGGAGGAACAGACACGGCAGAGCTGAGGGGGTGGATGGTGAGGGGCACGGAGGGGTTGCCATCCCCCCGTGGTGGTCCCAGCCTCTGTCACCCTGTGGTGGCCCCCGGTGTCACCCCAGTGGTGGTCCTGGTGTCACCCTGTGGTGGTCCTGGTGCCTGTCACCCTGGCAGAGGCCCTACTGTCACCCCAGTGGTGGTCCTGGCATCACCCCAGCAGTGTTCCCAGGGCCAGTCTGCCCACTGTCACCCCCAGGAGGGGCGAGGGGGGGAGAAGGTGGGAGACAGAGCAGGACAAGGGTACAAGCACGTTGTTATTTACCCCCCTGCCTATTTCCAGCCCCAAAGCAAAGCCCCAGTGCCAAGTGGAAGGTGCCATGGGAGGAGGAGAGGGACAGCAGCAGGGTCGGGGTGCTACTCACCCACGTTGCTGTAGACCAGGGCTGGGTCGGTGGGTCCCAGGGGGTCCGGCATGGGGGCAGGTGGTCCCAGGGCACCCAGGTCCAGGCTCCTGCTGTGGGTGCCCTGCAGGGGGGTCCTGCAGGGAGCTGGAGTCAGTGCCCACCCCTCCAAGGACACCGGCTCCATTGGGTGCCAGATGAGGGGAAGAATGAGAAAGGGGAAGCCATGGTCTGGGGAGCCCTGGCTGCTTGGGTTTGAGGCAAAAGACGTGGACCTGGTGACTCCAGCTCCTGTGCTGGGGGCGTTGCTGGGGGTACTCCCACTCCTGAGGGGTAGGGGCTGCCTCGGAGGCTTCATGTGCAGGGGTACAGGATTGGGGGGGGTGACTACAGATGGGGTGACATCTGCCTGGTGGGCCCCATGGGGTGGCCGTGAGGACACGAGGGCGGGAGAGGTGTGGGATGGGAGCAGGAAAAAAAGCCTTTGACACCCCCAGCCCAGGCCTGGGGGTCATGGAGGGGGTTGGGGAGGGGGAGGGGTGGTCGTGGTGTCCATCCACAGGGAGGGAAGAGCAGAGAGCTGGGAAGGAGGGGAGCACTGAGGAGGAAGGAGCCGCCAGCAGCCCCGGCTGGGGTTTTGCTTCCCTGTCCTGGCCAGGCTGGGTGCAAACCTGCAGCTCTGCCCCTGCCACCACAAATGGTACTGAAACCACGGTGGCTTTCTTTAAAAGCCCTGCTTTCTCAGCTGGGGACACCCCTCACTGTGCAACTTCAGGCCTTACCCCTCTTTGTTTGGTCACCGTTACCCCCCCCCAGGGACCCGGAGATGATTCCCAGCCTTTCCCAAAGGGTCAGCCTGAACCAGCCTGGGAAGCTCCTTTTTCTTTGGGCTCAGTTTGCAAAGTATTTTGTTACCTCTCCGTTTTCCCTGGCAGGGGTGGGTTCCTGGAGGGCTCCAGCTCCATCTCCCAGTTCAGCAGCAGCTCCCAGTCCCCAGCCCGGGCTCCCCTGGCTCTGGTCACGGCACCACAGGGAATCCACTTGCACAACTCGCTGCAACCCCGCTCGCAGGAGGATGTTCTTGCTTTCAAAACCTCCTTCTTGCAAGGCTAAAGGAAGCTGGAGGCTTGGCCTGGTTCCCAGGCAGCCCCTGCAGCTCCTGCAGGGTCACACACTGTCCCCAGAGGCTCCCACTGCTCGTGTCACCTTCGGTACAACCTGTTGCAGTGGGTTTGTCCCCACCCTGAGCTGCTTCCCCCACCTCCTGGGCTGCTCTCTGGGTGGCAGCTGTATGGAAAAGGGGGATTTCGATGGTGAAACCCTCCCAAACCACATCAGCACTCCCAGCTGTGTTGGCGAGGTGGACATTTTTTGGTTTCTTCAATGGGTTTTGCTGGGAGCCCAGCTGATAGAACACCCTTCTTTTCCTTCCCCTCCCAGAGCTTCCCAGGCCCTGGGGGAGCAGGGAGTGACACGACTCAGCTGCTGGGAAAACCCAATCCCCACATCACTGTCTGTCCTGGGTAAGGTCAAGTTCCTCTTTGAACATTCTAAACCCCCCCAATCTTTTCATATCTATTCCCTTCTCTTCAGTCTTTGAACTAATTAGGATATAACGAATGGCACTTGTTAGTAATTGGCCTGGGTGGGGCGGGGGGAGCCCCTCTGCTGAGAGCTGGTGTCATGGATGTCTCCTGGGAACACCAAGGCTGGGGATCAGCAGGATTCAGGGGAGGTGAATTTGCAGGAAGAAAGTGGGAACATCCCCCACCTTCCCAGCCTGGACAGGACATCCCGGGCAGCAGGGTGGGTACCATGGGACTGGGCACTTCTGCAGAGCTTTGGGGGAAGGGGAGGGGGGGGGGGGGGGCTGGTTTGGGGCTTGGTCTTTTGAGGGCCACCCTCAAGCTTGGTGGTTTCCTCACCACCTCTTTTGCAATCCCTATTTCCCAGCCAACACAAGAGGTTTGTGTCTGTTGGCCCAGCTCCTGCCAAGGGCTGTTTCTGCAGCTCTGAGGCCGTTGGTGAGAACTGATAAAAAAAACCAACAAACCAACAACCCATGTGTTGGGGCTGAGTCATGTTTGGATCCAGCAGCAGCAGCAGCTCAGGAAGGATGTGCAAGACTTTGGGAGATGCCAAACCCATCAGTACCCGCGTGGTCCTGCCCACACTGCTTTGCTGGCAGGGCTGCTCATCCCTGTCCCCAGCCCTGCTCATCCCTGTGCCCAGCCCTGCTCATCCCTGTGCCCAGCCCTGCTCATCCCTGTCCCCAGCCCTGCTCATCCCTGTCCCCAGCCCTGCTCATCCCTGTGCCCAGCCCTGCTCATCCCTGTCCCCAGCCCTGCTCATCCCTGTCCCCAGCCCTGCTCATCCCTGTCCCCAGCCCTGCTCATCCCTGTGCCCAGCCCTGCTCATCCTTGTACCCAGCCCTGCTCATCCCTGTGCCCAGCCCTGCTCATCCCTGTCCCCAGCCCTGCCCAGTGATTCCCTCACCACGTCACCCAGGGCTATAATGCTGTAAAAATAAAGAATATCAATCATTATGGAATCATGGAAGGGTTTGGGTTGGAAGGGACCTTCAAGATCATCCAGTCCCACCCCCCTGCATGGGCAGGGACACCTCCCACCAGCCCAGGTTGCTCCAAGCCCCATCCAACCTGCCCTTCAACACTTCCTGAACCCTTTAAAGCACTGTGGGTTGATCGTGCTAAATCCTGCAGGACTGGTCAGCAAATGCCAACTGGCTTGTCCAAGCTACAGGGCACCCCTGAATCCATCAGGGGGTCCCTCTGCCCACCCTGGGCTGATAAAGCAGTGAAGGAGCTGGTGGCTGCAGGACATCAATGCCAATCACAGTCACTGGGCCAGGGGGTCCCCAGCCCTTGGACACCCCCTCCCACCAGCTGCACAGGGCTGGGATTTGGGGAAGTGATGCAGGGAGATTTGACTTGGCCGAAACCTTTTTCATTTGGAAGGAAATTGGTTTCTCTTCCCAGCAGGAGGTTCGATCTTCAAATGCACCCACTGGAAAATTACATTTTTCTAATTGTCTTCTTTTTTTTTTGTTTGTTTACCCTGACTATTGCCAGCCCATCGTTGCTGTGGGGATGCTGCAGAGCTGGCTCAGGGCAGCGTGGTGGGCACCAAAACCCCCTGAGCTGGGCTGGCAGCAGCTTCTGAAGGAGCGGGGGGGGCTCAGCCCCAGCTCCCCAGGTGTCCCCAAGGCCACAGTGCTCCCAGACCCTTTGGTACAGGAATGATTGTAACCCCAGCCCTTCACCTCCCAGGTGCTCTTGTGCCACGGGGTGTTTTCTTTTTTTGTGCAGGAAATGAGAGAAAAGCCTCAGTTTCCTCTTTCACTCCCCCAGCAGCTCTTGCTCCGGCTGGGGGGGCTGCAGGAGGCCCCAGGACACTGGTGGCACCTCAGTTGTTTTGCAACCAGGGTCACACTCTCCTGTGAGGTGGGCGCTGGGAGAGTCCTTGGGGAGCAGCAGGGTGGGGAATTTCGGGGTGCAGAGGCTGGGAACTGGCCCAGGGGCTTTTCCTCCAGCAGATGGAGGCCTCGCTTCTCTTCCACCAGCTCCCGGTCCCCAGCCCAGTCTCATGCTGGGAAAGCTGGGACTGGGGCTGGAGTGAGGACAGGCCAGTCACTGAGCTTGGGAGGAGGGAAAAGAGGGGGCTTGGGGGGGGGGTTGGCACCCCCTTTGTTGGGGACACAAGGACAGATGGTTCCCAGCCAGCTGGGCAAGGGGACAGGATCATAGCATGTCAGGGGTTGGAAGGGACCCCCAAAGATCATCCAGGCCAACCCCCCTGCCAGAGCAGGACCAAAACCAGGGCAGGTCACTCAGAAAGGCATCCAGACAGGTCTGGAAAGTCTCCAGAGAAGGAGACTCCACAGCCTCTCTGGGCAGCCTGTCCCAGGGCTCTGTCACCCTCACAGCAAAGAAGTTCTTCCTCATCTTGAGCTGGAACTTCCTGGGCTCCAGTTTGAATCCATTGCCCCTCGTCCTGTCCCAGGGCACAAGTGACAAGAGCTTGTCCTGCCTTCTTGCTGCCCTCATGGATTGATAGACATTCATGAGATGCCCCCTCAGGCTTCTCCTCTCCAGACTGAACAGCCCCAGGTCTCTCAGCCTTTCCTCATCAGGCAGGTGTTCCAGTCCCTTCATCATCCTCGTGGCCTCCCTTGGCCTCTCCCCAGTAGATCCCTGTCCCTCTGGAACTGGGGAGCCCAGAACTGGGCACAACACTCCAAGTGAGGTCTCACCAGGGCCGAGCAGAGGGGGATGAGAACCTCCCTGACCTGCTGGACACACTCCTCCTGATGCACCCCAAGCTACCACTGGCCTTCCTGGCCACAGGGGCACTTTGCTGTCGCATGGAGAACTTGTCTACCAGGACTCCAAGGTCCTCCACAGAGCTGCTCTCCAGCAGGTCACCTCCTGGCCTAGGATGGCCCAGTCCCTCATGGGGATGGTGATGGCAGCCTGGCCAAGGGCAGGGACAATCTCACATGGGGCTGGTGGGATGGGAAAGGGGACCAAGAGGGTCACTTCAGTCTTTCTTAAAACAGGGACCCCCTCCAGTGCTGCTGGCTCCTGCCCCTTGGCCCTACTGCAGTGCCCCTCCGTGCCTCAGTTTCCCCAGTCAGAGAGCTGCAGTGCAGACCCCCCCAGTGCCCAGTTTTCCAGCCTCATGGAAACGTTTGGCTCTGCATGTGAATCCTTTCACGCCCCCTGACCCCCAGTTTCCCTGCCAGCAGGAGGTGGGTGAGGTGCTGCCTTTGCACCCTTCAGCTTAAGGGCATCCTTAGGAACACTCTATTAGTAACCCAGAGCAGATGACCAGCAGGGGCAGCCTGGCCACGCTGCCCAGCACTCAGTTCTTGTTGGTCATCTGGCCTTTGGTGCCCTCTGGAAGCTGCTTTGCTGTGGGGTGATGGAGGGATCTGTGGGGCAGCTGGGGATGAGCAGCTGATGGGCTGCAAATCCCTATTTTTTTTTGGTTTTTGGGGGGGTGGGATTGACATCTTCTGACCCCTGGGGTCCCCTGGAGCAGGGTTGGGGAGCACAGAGGCCCCCGTGGGGCAGGTCAGGGTTCCTGAGGGCCCTTCCTGGGCCCTGCCCAGTTTGTGCTCAGGATTTCTCTGCTGATTTGGGGCCCCTGCGAAGAAGAAAATTTGGGGGTGGGAAACAAAACCAAAACAAGCCACCAAAGTCCCTTTTTCTTTTCTTTTTTTTTTTTTTTTTTTCCTTCCCCCAAATACATTTCACATGCTGGTTACACACAAAACACTGGCAGGTCTGCACTGCCCCAACCTGCCTGTGCTGCCAGGGTCTGGGTCCCACCCCCCAGGTAAAAAAAAACCCCGGACCCCCCAACAACGGTGAGGCCGGTGGGACCCCCAGAATGACATGGCATGCACAGCTCGGGGGGGCTGGGGGGGCACCGGGCATGCGAAGGGGCTGGGGGGGGGGGGGCACCCAGGGCAGGGGGTGGGTGGGAGAGGTGGGCACCACCCCCCGGGATGGGGCTGGATCCTGGATCCTGGCAGTGCCCGGTGCCAGCACCTTGGGGAGGAGGGTTGGGGCCTGAGCCCCCCCCCCCCCCCCCCCTGGTTTGTCACCCCTCTTCCCCCTGGGGCTCAGCCTGGGGGTTGGGGGGGGTATCCATGGGTGCAGGGGCAGGTGGGGGGGGCACTCATGGTGTGAGAGAAGGGTGGTGGGGGTACCCATGGGTGTGGGAGCAGGGGGGAGGCACCCATGGGTGTAAAAGCAGAGTGTGGGGGGGGTACCCATGGGTGTAAAAGCAGAGTGGGGGGGGGGGGTACCCATGGGTGTAAAAGCAGGGTGGGAGGCACTCATGGGTATAAAAGCAGAGTGGGGGGGGGGTACCCATGGATGTGGGAGCAGGTGGGGGGTACCCATGGGTGTGGATCAGGGTGGGGGGCACTCATGGGTGTGGGAGGCACTCACGGGTGTAAAAGCAGAGTGGGGGGGGGGGGCACTCATGGGTGTGGGAGCAGGGTGGGGGGCACTCATGGGTGTAAAAGCAGAGTGGGGGGGGGTACCCATGGGTGTGGGAGCAGGGTGGGGGGGCACTCATGGGTGTGGGAGCAGGTGGGGGACAGGATAGGGTGCAGGGCAAGGGGTGCAGGGGATGGGGTGCAGGGGATGGCCCAAGCAGCTGCTCTCACTTGTGCCCCCCATGCAGTGAAGCTCGGGGTGGGGGGGGGTTCCACAGCCCCACAGGGATGCCAGGCAGGAGACGGGAGCTGCCTCCTCCAGCTCTCAGGGAGGACATGTCCAGCCTGACCCTTGCCAGCTGGAGAAGGGACATCCAGGTGGGGTGATGCACCTGCAGGAAGGGGGACACGTGGTGGGAGGAGGAATCAATGGGCTCCCCAGCCCATCCAGCCCCATCCAGGCTCTTCCAGCTGAGTCAGCTCTGCTCCTTTTCCCACCCAAACCCCCATGCCCCGAGCTGCAGCCAGGAGTGCCCTGGGCAGAGGGGGGAGGAGAAGCTGGGACCATCCCCAGGGACACTGACCCGCAGTCCTCGGGGCTGGAGGTTGCATGATCCAGGTGGACATGATGGAGGTGCCAGCCAGGACCTTCTCCCCGTGTTTGCTTTTGCCATCAGTTCCCAAGTGGATTGTCCCAGGCTTGTTTCTCCTCTTCTTACCAGACCGTCCAACCTCCCCGTGCAGGTCGGGCCAGCTCCTGCTCCCCTGCAGACCTTCAGCTGTGCCAACCAAAGCAAACTGACCCAAAATTGCCTTTTTTTGCACCCAGACGAATCTTGACCCCCTTCACCTTGTGGTGCCTCGGGTGGATGCATCACCCTGGGGCTGCTCCTCCTGATTTCAATGACCTTGGTCTCATTTTGCCTTCTTTTCCCATTTTTTCTTGCTGACACCCCCTCAAAAATCCAACCCTGGGTGGGTTATTATTGCTTGTTCAGGAGTGTCCCCGAGCACCCATGTTTTGAGCTGCTCTTTCTTACACCCAACAATGGAAGTTCTCAAGGACCTGCCCGGGGGGGTGGGGGGTTCCAACTATGCCAAGGGGCTGGAGAAGACCCCTGGCTTGGCACAGCCCCCTCCAGCCCCCCCAGCACCCCAGTCCCCACGGAAGACTTTTCTCTTGGAAATTCATTTAAAAAAAGAAGAAAAAAAAATCAATAACTGGACCAAAAATAAGACAAGAAACAAGAAGAACCATAAACAACCACCGGGAAAGTTTTCTGGAGAGTCTCTTAAAAAAAAAAAACAACCCAGAAAGGGAAAGTGGGAGGAAAAGAGATGGAAGCAGTTTGGTTTTTTTTTCTCCCAGGCCCAAACGCGGCTGATCTCCTGGCTGGAGAAATGCATAGTTGGTAGTAAAACTTTTGGTGACAAAAAGGAGGCCCTGGAGCTGGGATGGCCCTTGGGCCACTTGCTGCAGGGCCAGGAGAGCCAGGGCCATCTCTTCCCAAGCCTGCAGGCCCACGTGGGGCTGACCCTGCACGTCTCCAGCTGCGTCCCAGCACAGCGAGGTCCCACCACCAGCTCTGGGATGTCTCCAGTGCTTCCACACACCTCCCCCTGGCCCTGTCCCACGGCAGACAGCAGTTCTCCTCTCAGATCATCTTCATGTTGAACTTCCTGGCTCCTCCTTGGCCGGTGGTGGTGGTGGGACCATCCACCTTGCGGAAGGAATACTCCACCGAGAAGTTGTTCTTGTGCTGTCCCCGGCCGCGGCTCCAGACGAAGAGGAGGAGGAAGCAGAAGAGCACCACGCCCAGGAAGGTGATGCAGCCCATGGCCGTGGAGACCAGGATGGTCTTGAGGTCCAGCGTAAACTTCAAGAAGACTTGGGTGTCGTTGTGGGAGGTGTCGTTGAAGTCGCTGAGGTACAAAGTCCGGTTGGGGTGGTAGGAGCCGTCGGGCAGCCGCCCCTTGACCGTCAGGGTGGCAAAGTAGGTGTCGTTGCCCCCCGCGTTGCTGGCGATGCAGATGTAGGTGCCACTGTCCTGCAGCTGGGCGAAGCGGATCTCCAGGGTGCCCCCGGGCAGCACGGTCACCCGGCCCGTGCTGCGGGTGGTGATCATGCGGTGCTGGGGGGACACCCAGGAGATGGAGGGGTCTGGCTCTCCGTCCGCCCGGCAAAGGAAGGACACGGACTGTCCTTCCCGGGCTGTCACGTGCTGCAGCTTCCGATCCTTGATCTTGGGCTTCTGGCAGGTGAAGTACTCAAAGAGAACCGAGTCTGGGAAGTCCCTCAGGGCGTTGCCCTGGATTTCGGGGGGTGAGGAGCACATGGGCTGCTGCCCGTCGAAGTTGAGCGTCTTCCGCCGCTGCAGGATCCAGAGGAGGCGGCAGTCACAGGCCAGGGGGTTCCTGTCCACCCGCAGCGTCTCCAGCGTGTTGACGGAGTGGAAGGTGCTCTCCTCCAGCGTGGACAGAAAGTTGCTGGAGAGGTTGAGCAGCCGGATTTGTCTCAGCCCGGAGAAAGCCTGAGGCTCCACGGACACCAAGAGAGCGCCCACGATGTGGAGCTCCTGGAGCCGGATGAGGTCTTTGAAGGAGCCCTTCAGCACGGTGCTGATGGGGTTGTAGGACAGGTTCAGGTACCGGAGGTACACCAGGTTCCTCAAGGCAGCAGCAGGCACGGCTGTGATGTTGGTGTAGGTGATGGAGAGCGAGGTGAGGTTCAAGCCCTGGAAGCTGGTAGGGGAGACGTCTTCCAGCAGCGGCCAGTTGTCGATCTCCAGCTGCAGGAGGTTGTAGAGCTTCTTGAAGTTTTGGTCCTCCAGTGCGGAGATGCTGAGGTGCCGGAGCCTCAGCACCTCCAGGTTCTGGAGGTAGGAGAGCGACTCGGCTGAGATGGAGGTCAGGTTGCACTTCTCAATGGTCAGCTGCTCCAGGCCCAGCAACCCCGAGAAGGCCCGCTGGGAGATGTACACCAAGTCATTATCACCCACCTCCAGGCTCTTCAGGTTTCGCAGGTCCTGAAACACGTAGTCCAGCAGGATGACGAGCTTGTTCTCGCTGAGGTCCAAGAGGGTGAGGTTGGTCAGCTTGGTGAAGACCCCAGGAGGGATGAGCTTGAGCTGGTTCCCCCGCAGCCGCAAGATCTGCAGGTTGAACAGGTTGCTGAAGGCGCCGGGCTCCACGTTGGAGATGATGTTCTCGCTGAAATCCAGCTCCTCCAGCAGCGGGTACGGGGAGAGGTCCCCCGGGTTCAGGCAGCGGATGCGGTTCTTGTTGAGCTCCAGGATCTTGGTCTCGGTGGGGATGCCCTCGGGGATGGAGGTGAGTCGCTTGCGGTGACACAGCACCGACCTGACCTGCGGGGCGCACTCGCAGCGGGCAGGGCAGGCGGCCGCCCGCCGCGGGCTCAGGAGGACCAGCTGGAGGACCAGGGCCGGGAGCCAACATCTCATTGTGTAGAGCATGGTCTACGGGCTCACCACCCTTCTCCTGAGCGCCTGGAAGGGAGAGATGCGGAGTCAGGTGGGAGGAGGACAACGAAGTCCTGCCCGGCTCCAGGTCTGTGGGTTGGAAAATACTCCTTGAGTCGGGGTCCATGGCCCCGACAAGGTCCCATCCCCCCAAAAAAACTCTCCAAAACCCTTTCTCAACCCCCAGTGTGTGACCCGGTGACTGTGCCCAACGCAAACCTGGGTGAAACCGCCTGCAGGTGCTGTCAGGAGAGCAGGGAAACTGAGGCAGGGGAAAAGAGGTTTGCGAGAGGAGCTGCAGACCCACCCCTCAGCCTCTGCCCACCCCCCCTCCCGCCAGCTCCCACCTGCTCTGTGCCCCCCAACCACGAGCTCCCCGGGATAACGGGGGGACAGAGTCCCCCCCCCCGGGCAGCGCAGGAGCAGAGCTGCGGCCAGAGCCCCTGCAAACTGATGACACCGGTGGGAGGCTGCCGGGAGGTCTCCTCGGGCGGCACAGTCCCTGCCCGGGCCCCGCGGGGTCCTGCAGGACGGGGGATGCTCGGGGTGGCCGGTCGGGACCTGCTCCCCTCCCTGTCCCCGGCGTCGCCTCCTCGGAGCCGGGATTGAAGCGGCCGCGCCGATCTCGGCAGCAGCGGGATCAGCGGGGAGCCCGGCGGCTGCTTCCTTCCCGGGATCAGCACTTGGCTGCTGCTTCCCTTTCCTCTGCTTCCCTCTCCTCTGCTTCCCTTTCCCTTGCTTCCCTTTCCCTTGCTTCCCTTTCCCTTGCTTCCCTTTCCTCTGCTTCCCTTTCCTCACTCCCCCTTTCCCCTGCTTCCCTTTCCTCACTCCCCCTTTCCTCACTCCCCCTTTCCCCTCCTTCCCTTTCCCCTGCTTCCCTTTCCCCTGCTTCCCTTTCCCCTGCTTCCCTTTCCCCTGCTTCCCTTTCCTCACTCCCCCTTTCCCCTACTTCCCTTTCCTCTGCTTCCCTCTCCTCTGCTTCCCTTTCCCTTGCTTCCCTTCCCCTTGCTTCCCTCTCCTCACTCCCCCTTTCCCCTGCTTCTCTCCCCTGCTTCCCTTTCCTCACTCACTCTTTCCTCTAATTCCCTTTCCTTGCTCCCTTTCCTCTGCTTCTTTTTCCTCACTCCCCCCTTCCTCTTATTACCTTTCCTCTAATTCCCTTTCCCCTGCTTCCCTTTCCTCACTTCCCGTTCCATCCCCTTCTGTGCCCCCCATCTGCCGAGCTGCCCCCACCCCTGGAAACACACCTCCCAGCACCAGCACAAACTCATCAGCTGCCTTTCCCTAATGAAGCACTGTCATTAACCTAATTAAGTGGCAGAGCTGGGCTCCAGGAGGGAATTCTGGGGGGTGCTGAGAGCAGAGCCAGCCCCTCCAGCCACCCTTGCAGAGGTGGAGTGAGCGGGGCAGGTCTCAGCCCTGCTCTGGGGTGAAAAATACCCCAAATGAGCCTTAATGATGTGACCTGAAGTGGTTTGACACCTCCTGGGGTTGGGCCTTCAAGGAGGTGTCTCACAGCCCTGCCAGGAGCCGTTCTGGCTCAGAACCCCAGTGGGCTCTGGGCTGAGGGGGGACAGCTTTTGGTTGCCCCCCCAGGTTCAGAAGGCTCCTCTCCTGCTCCCCGCGGGATGGGAAGGATGGATCCCACACGACCTGCAAACCCCCAGGAAGAAAAACCCTCCCGATGTATTGTGACATTCATTTCATTCAGTGAAGGAGGAAGCCCCAGGCACGGCTGCCAGGCCACTGGTGTCCCACTGGGAGACCCCTGGGAGCCTCCAAAGGGGAGACCCATCCCCTCCCCTGCCCGGGTGGCTGTGCTGTGTTCATTATGGATGAGCTGGGGTAACCACAGCCCACTTCTGGTTACCTCTCGGGCCACCTGATCCTCCAAGCGAAGGCACGAACCCGCTGGAGTCGTTTTCCTCGCCAGCTGGGGAGCGGGAGCTGCAGCCCCAGGTCTCCTTCCTGCTCTGCAGGGCATGGTCTGTTCCCCCCGTCCCCATCCGTGGGTGCCCCGTGGGTCCAGGAACAGCCCCGGCACCCTCAGCAAACCCCACGGGGGGGTTAAGAGGGGCTGGGTGGGCCCCTTCCCAGCAAACCCAGGTGGATACAAGCTCTGGAGCAAGGAGCTGTGAGGCTCTGCTGGCCCCAGGACGTTCCAGAGAAGCCATCTCAGCTGTGGAGACCCCCTGAGGGGACAACCAGGGCTGAGCCAGGCAGAGAAGCAGCATTTACGAATAGCTCATTACTCCGTAGGCCACGTTCTCCAGGGCTGGCCGGGGCCCTGGGGAGCCAGGCCAATCCCCCCTCCAGCTGAAGGCCCAGATAGAGGCTTTTCTTCACATTTAATTCCTTTTTTTTTTAAAAAAAAAAAGCCTGCTGCAGACAGGGGAACAGAGCCGGGAAAGGCTGAGGGGCTGGGGAGCAGCGAGGGGGAAGCCAAGCAGCCCAGCTTTGGCCACCCTGGGAGCAGCTCCTTCCCTCTCCAGCGGCCACCAAGCCCAGTGTGTCCCAGCCACTGGCTGGCAGCTCCGTGCCTCCCAGCAGGAGGAGGTGGAATGTCCTCCTGCCACGGAGGAGCCGTGTCCCGGGTGCTCAGCCACCCCCTCCTGCCTGCAGGAGGGTCTCTGCCCCCTCACACCACCGTTGCTTCGAGGCAAGGAGGTGACAAAACCCTCCTCTGCTCCTCAGCATGGCTCCTGCTTTGGTGGCACACGAAGAGCAATTGCTCCTCAGCTGCCACTTCTCCCTTTTTCGGAATAAAGACCAGGAAAGCAGCCCAGGCTGACAGTTCATGGTTGCCCTGTTTTGACACGGGGTGAGCTCAAACGCTCCAGTCAAAGCAACGTCTTGGTTTATTCTTCCACTGACTTCCAGGATGCAAAATGGTCCTGCTGGGGTCTCCTCCTCCAGGAACCCCACTGCTGGTGCTCCAGGCTGTGTCACCTCCTTCCTGGGCTCTGCCAGGAGCATCCAGGGGAGGTGCCGTGCTCTGGATCCCGAGCATGGGATGTGTATCCAGGATACTGATCCACCTTTCCGGGAGGCCCCAGGGGAGGGTGGAGACCCCCAGGTAGGGAGGGAGCAAACGGGGCAGAAGGTGATGCTGGGACCCCCCCCCCGTGCATTTTGGAAAAGCTCATCCTTAAAACACCCCCAGGAGGAGGACAGCAGGATGGTGGCAGGATGGTGGCAGTGCCAGCGGCTCGTGCCAGTGCCAGCACATCCCAAAGTTGGCAGGAGGCAGGAGGAGGCTCCTACAAACACCAACAACAGCCAAATGCTGCGGGAAACACCCCAGGGACGCCTGTTTGCTGCTGCCCGGCCGAGCACCAGCAGCCAGCCCAGCTCCATGCCAGGAGACAGCCCTGACCACAGCTCCACCATGCAGATGGTGGCACCTGGGCACTCACCAGCATCCTCACAGACACCATCTGCCCCCACCCTGGGGCTTGGGGTGGGTTTGGGAGGTGGATGGAGCCCCACTGAAGCAGAACTTTGGGACCACCTTGTTCATGGGCTGGTGGGTTTAGCCGTGTTGGGACTTCCCAGCAAACATGAAAGCAAGCAACTTGTTTAAGATGGTTTAAGCATCATCGATGGAGACCTTATTCCTTCCCCTCCTTTTGGGGGTCTCTAAAGCTGCTTAGGACAAGAGGAAATGGGCTCAAGTTGTGCCAGGGGAGGTTTAGATTAGATATTAGAAAAAGTTTATTCACTAAAAGGATAATTAAACGCTGGCAGAGGCTGCCCAGGGGTTGAGTCTCCATCCCTGGAGGTGTTTAGGAGACATTGATGTGGGACTCAGGAACATGGTTTAAGCACTGGAATTGGTAGATTTAGGTTAATGGTTGGTAGAAGTAGGTTGTGGTTGGACTCGATGATCTTAAAGGTCTTTTCCAACCTGAATGATCCCAGTTCTGTGATTCTGTGATCAGCCTCTGTGCAGGGAGCACCTGAGCCCCACCTTCATGGAAGGTCTTGGAGAATGAACTTGGCAAGCTGGAGCTGCACTTGGTCCCAAGAGCTGTGGGGAAACCCAGACCTTTTGCAGCACGTTCACTCCAAGCATCGTCTTCCCTCAGGTATCCGGGCTCTTTTGAGACAATCCTTGTCTAGTTCTATATTGCTGAACCTTCTGGAATGGCTTTGGATATCTCCCCTGGCTCATTTACAGCTCCCCAGGGTTGCTCAGGGCAGGGTGCTGGGCTCCCTGGTGGGGTGAACTCTGTGTGATCCTGGGGTGTCAACCAGACGAGCTCTCAGTTACCAGGAATGGGAACACAACTGCATCCAAAAGACTTGATGGCTTGTCTGGGACTCCAACCACCCCGAGCTGCTGGCACAGGCTTGGAGTGGAGGATGGGAGCCCTGAACACAGATGCCAACAACTCCCAGAGGTGGGTGCCAGGCTGAGCCTTGGCCTCAAGCTCTTCTCCTGGGTTGGGAGCCTTGGTCCTGTTCTCTGGGGAAGCTGGAGCTGCCGTGGGACAGAGCTCCTCAAGGCCAGAAAAAAAAAGCCCAGCTCCCTGTGCCAAAGCCTGTCCAGACATCAGCTCCTTCCTCTCTGCCAGAAAAGCCCCAACTTTCCATTTCAAACTTGTTCCACGAGTGGCAAAAATTAAGCTCCCCCAAGTATGTTTTTTTTGGGCTGCGAAGGGAGAAAAACGGGGTCCCTGGGAAATCTGCTTCAGGCTCAGCTCCTGCTGGCATCAACCTGTGGCACCCAGGGGCTGGTGCCAGGGCCCCTGGGGGGAATTTCAGCCACTTTTCAGAGCAAACTTCCATGCCTGAACACAAAGCCAGGGCTTTGAGCCATGTTTTTCCAGCTGCTGCTGTGGGTGGCTTTGCTCACAGCAAAGTGATGTTATGAGGGACATTTTCTGGGGGCACTGAAGAGGTGTCTCCAGAATTTCTTGTGCCACCAGCCCGAAAGAAACTTCTGGCTCCTTAATTTATCCCTGGCCTCAAGTCTAGAAAACCAGCAGGTTTGTGGCCACACTGGGCTTGGAAAAGCCCCCAGAGTAGACTGGGGGACATGGGGGAGATTGAGGCGATGGAGACAAGCTGAAGAAGCATCCCCAGGAGCTTCCTTGGCTCCAGGGGTGACACCAGTAGGATTCCCCCTCTGATCCGGGCAGCAAAAACAACTCAGTTTATGTTGGGGAGTGGAGGAGATGAAAGCAGAGCTGAGGCATAAAGGAAGAGGCAGAAAACCCAGAGGGTCAGAGGAGGCCAGTGATGCCCCCACGCCGCGCTCTGACGAGGCTCCACTGATCAGGCAATTAGCAAACCAAGCATGAGGATAACCCAGCTGAAACAGGGAGAGGAGGAGCAAGCTGGGGGTAGGAAGGATGAAAATCAATCACCAGACCTAATGGAGAATTATCTGGCAGAGGTTTATTCCTAATCCCATCAGAGTCTGGCTGGGAAACCAACTCTCCGGGCTCTGTGCGGTGGGTCCCCCCCAACTCCAGGATGTGGCAGATGTTCCAAAACTGGGGCTCCCCAGGGCACCAGGAGGCCAAATGATTGTACCCAAGAGCCAGGGCAGAGCCCAGCAGCAGGGCTGGCACCTGTGGCCACTGTGGTCCCAACAGGGACCTTGGGAGCCCACCCTTGTTGGAGGCTGCTCCCACAAAAGCAGATTTTCCTGGAGAGAAACCCCAGCACACGTTACACCAGCCCATCATTCCCAGCCCTCTGGGTGATCAGGGTCCCAGCTGGTGGTCTTGGCATTTGTTTTTGGCAGCTCCCACATCCCTCAGCAACCTCGGTTTCAGGTGACTTCAGGGCTTTTTTGGTCTGCAAAATACATCTTAACCCCCGTGAAACGGGCCCCAGCAGCGCGTGGGTGAAGTGGCCCAAAAGCTCCTCCAGCCCCACGTGCCTCCAGCACAACTCCTCAGCACCCCATGGGTTCCTACCACCACAGCACCTGCCACCACCCAGCCCTCTGGGCCTCGGATTTTAAGCCACATCTACTCAAAAGCTTCTGTTTGAACTCTTTTCTAGAGCCACGTTAGTGGGGGAGCTGGGAGGAGAGCGTGAAGGAGGAGATGGCTGTGTGAGGTGACAGGGTCACTGCAGAAAATGCCCTGAAGCGTGGCTTGAAGGGACTTAAGGGCTTGAAAAAGATGAAGTCTTCGTGTAGAAGGGAGATATTTTGGTGCCTGGCAGCTGCTGCATCTCACGAGTCTCCCCCTGCTCAGCAGCCCCAGGTCTCGGGGCCAGCTGAGATGAAGCTGGAGCAGCAAGACTGTGGCAGCTCTCAGCACAGGGTTGGCCCTTCCTACCCAGCAGAAGCCAGGGCTGGCATCTTCATGGAGCTGTCTTCCCACCTCGTGATCCCATCCTGAGTCCTCAACAGCCACGACCGCAGGACTCTCCACTTCCCTCCCACATGGAAACTCCCAGCCCTCGGAAATGCTGTGAAAACCCAGAAACAAGGATTCCCTAACCAGCTCAGACACCAAGGAGACAACTCAAAAGAAGCCACTGCTTATTTTTAGAGCCAACCTCATGATTCTTGAGCACGTGGCCCAGGCAACACTGTGCAGGCAGCCCCAGATTGGCTGCAATCTGCTTTTCTTCTTGATAGACATCATGTCTGAATCTCTATCTCCACACGATGCTCCCAGGAGAGAAGACATTTGGATACAACCACAACGTACAACATTTCTAAAAGGTCACTGCATGTCCCAGGGAACGAGCTGCAGAAGCCACTTACCAGCAACAGGGGCTTTGGGGAAGCAGTTAATATTCCACAAGCATCTTTATTTCTCTACCAAGGTGAATAACTCCTCTACAAGTAGGGAAGGGGGAGCAGGACAAGGGGGTGCTATGATCTTATTTTAACCCAAACATTTGGACCAAACCCCTGGCCAGAGCTGAATCTCAGCTGTTTCTGGGAAATGTCAGCTGAGAGCAAACCTCACCTGGATCTCAAGAGCTTCAGTACCTGCTGGGAACTGAAGCTGAGCTTGACTCCCCTTCTTCAACTGTGCCCCAAAGGGTCTTGTTGCCAGTGAGGGCTCCACCAGTGCTCATCAGCAACACTGGGAGGAGCTTGGCTTTAGGGAATGGTCCTTGGATGGGCACTGGGGGGTTATTTTTTGAAGATTCCCAGCAAGTACCTGCTGTGCAGTGAGAACTTTCTCATTTGCAGAAAAGCCCATAAATGTTGTGAGCAGGAGGATGAGGGTCTGGAAGGCCAATGCAGGATGGCAGCTCACGTCCCTGGGACTTCCCCCCCAGTGTTTTGCCATTGCTGTCTGTCACCAGGACCAGTTCCTGGCTGCATCCCCCGTGGTTTCCCTGTTCCTGAGCAGCCCCTGCTAGAACAGGACCCAGAGACAGCCCAGGTCTAGGAGAGTCCCTCTGGAAAACCACCTTCCTCCTTTCCCACCTCAGAGCAGGACAGCCCAGCAGCTCTGGGCTTTGTAAAGCTCCTGTCTGAGCCAAAGCTGCCCCATCTGAGCCAAGGTTGCCCCATCTGAGCCAAGGTTGCCCCATCTGAGCCAAAGCTGCCCCATCTGAGCCAAAAGTGCCCCATCTGAGCCAAGGTTGCCCCATCTGAGCCAAAGCTGCCCCATCTGAGCCAAAAGTGCCCCATCTGAGCCAAGGCTGCTCCATCCAAACCAAAACCACCCCATCTGAACCAACCCAAAGTTTACCCCTGCTCAGGTTTCCTCCTGGCTGAGCCCTGGCAGCAGAGCTGGGGAACCTGAGCCCCCGGGCAATGTCCTCCTGGCATCTGCCAGTGCCCAAGCCCATGCCAGGATCTTGCCAAGGGATGTACAAACCAGGAGCCCAACACCAGCCCAGCAGGGACGTGACAGGCACACGTGGCCTGGCTGGGAGCAGGGAACCAGGGCTAAGCTCCTGGCAATGGCTCCTGCCCCCACGGAGACACAAATAAAGATGATTCAATGAGAAAAGGGAATTTGTGCCTTCTCCTGCAGCTGCTTCTCCTCCTGCCTCGGGGCGTGCAGCAGCTTTCCAAGCTCATGACTGACCTCCTGCACCAGGGCTGCTGAAACACAACTGGGGAGCAACTGCCCTGGAGCAAAACCTCAGCAGAGGCCAGCACCCGTGCCAGGGGAGGGAGGGGGCTCACAGGGGCCTGGACATCCCCACGCAGAGCACAGGCTGTGGGGGGACACAGCATCCCGGGATCACCCCTGTCCTGCAGACAGGTCACCCAAAGGGGCTCCTTGCCTCTCAAAGGGACCCTGCACCTTGGCTCCTCTGACCCAGGCAGCTCCACGAGAGCTGAAGTGCAGGAGCAGGGTGATTAATCACCAGCCCAGAAGAGCACACACTGTCACGAGGCACCTTTCAGAGAGCTGATGGATGATGCTGCTCAGGGGTGTGCAGAGCACCTGGGCTGGCAGCCACCCCCCCTGGCCCCAGCCCTGGCCCAGCTCAGCCCTCCCAGTGCCACTGGCTGAGGACTTCAAAGCCACCCAGGTGCCAGATGCTGCCCCGTGGGCTTGGCCCCAGCAAACCACCTCATTTGTCCACCTGGCCCAGCACACCAGCCCTCCTTGGATTAGGTTGTTCATTAAGCTCAACATCTGGGTGACATTGGCCTGAGTCCCTCAGGGGGGGGAGCTGGCACATCAATCACACTGTGATGCCTCCAGCTGCCAGCACTGGACCTCAGGTGGCAAAACCTGCTCTTAATCCCTCACCTGAAGCCTGTGGCACCTGCCAGGGGATGCACCAAATGAAGTCAAGGCAGACCCAGCCACCTCCCCGAGGCTCAAGGATTGAACAACAATCATTTCCAGACCTGACCCCCAGAAAGGGACCCTGTTCCTTAGGGCTCAGCCCCACGGGCTCCTCCACCCACAGCGAGGGGTCCCTGGGCTTCCCTCTGAGAGGGAGCACGGAGCTGCTGCCAGCCCGTGGGCACCAGCACCCCAGGAAGGGAGACACATCATCTGGGAGGCTTTAATTCGACTGGACAGCTGGATTTGTGGGCAGGATGAACAGCCTGACAGGCCAGACTGATGGACAGATGTCTGCTCTGAGGACAGGGCGGGAGAGGCAGCCAGGGGTGGAAAACAACCTGGTCCTGGTGGGACTGTTGGGCTCTCTGCAGGAAAACAAGCTCGATGCTCTGCAAGCAAACCTTGGTGGGTGCAGAGGGGTCAGGGGTGCAGACAAGGAGCCCCCGATCTGCTGGAAACCCCCCCTCAGAGTGGGAATCCCAGGCAAGGGGAGAGCAGAGCAACAGCCTTCCCTCTGCCTTTCAGCTCTGCTCAGCATCAAGTCCTGGCCTGGAGACATTTTTAAAGCCCTGTCTGCAGCTGCAGCACTGGAAATGAGGTTGCCATCCCAGTAATGATGATGGGAGCAGTGAGCACAGAAAGGAAAATGCCACCACAGGGCTGAAGGAACACCTGACACTCCAACGTGTACCTGGATCTGCCAGCTGGGAGGGAGACCAAACCACTGCTGGAAGGAGTCCCTGAGAGGGGGCTGGGGGGCTCATCCCTGCCCTGATGGGCCCTATGGAGGGTGGATCCCCCCCCAGCATCTCTGCTCAGGTTTGGGAGGGGACTGGCCAGGCCCTGGGGGGCCCAGCTCTGCCACCCCCACAGCTCCTCCAGGCTGGAGGTTGCAGCCAGGGGTGACATTTGAAGCAAGAGATACTGGTGTCAGGCCCCAGATGTACAGCTTCGGGGCATCAGCTGTGGCTGTGGGACAGGAGAACGTCTCCTGGCCCAGCCCCAAAGAGGCTGCTGAAAATCAGGAGTCTCCAGGATGGGCAGGGCTCAGCAGAGCCATCTTGCCTCTATCCCTGTCCAGCACCTCAACAGCAGAGCAAGAGCAAAGCCTCCAGAGCATTGAGCTGGTGGACTCCCAGACCACTGCCCCCTCTCCATGAAACCCAACCCCCAAACCACTGCTCTTCAAACCAATGTCACACCCATCCCAGTGCAGCCCAGGCTGTGGTCCCTGCTGCTGCCTGCCTGGGAGTGAGCCCCAGGGCTGGACACCCCTGAGCTTCACATCCCACCCCCACTGCTGTTACTTCTTGCTCATTCTGGGGTCGTGGCAACAGGCATGAGATTTCTCAGCTGTGATGTTGGAGAGGGTCTAGAGAAGGGCCACCAAGATGATCCAAGGGCTGGAGCAGCTCTGCTCTGGAGACAGGCTGGGAGAGTTGGGGTGTTCAGCCTGGAGAAGAGAAGGCTCCAGGGAGACCTTAGAGCAGCTTCCAGTGCCTGAAGGGGCTCCAGGAAAGCTGGGGAGGGACTTGGGACAAGGGCAGGGAGGGAGAGGACAAGGGAGGATGGATGAAAACTGGCAGAGGGAGATTGAGGTGAGACATGAGGAGGGAATTCTGGAGTGTGAGGGTGGTGAGACACTGGAAGGGGTTGCCCAGGGAGGTTGTTGATGCTCCATCCCTGGAGGTTTTTAAGGCCAGGCTGGACGAGGTTTTGTGCAACGTGGCCTAGTGGGAGGTGTCCCTGCTCATGGCAGGGGGGTTGGAACTGGATGATCTTGAAGGTCCCTTCCAACCTTGATGATTCTGTGATGTGGGTCAAACCTCACCAGCCCTCAGCACCCCCTGCCGCAGGAGGAGGGTGGGGATGAGGAGGGAGCTAATGTCACCAAGTGGAGACAACCATCAGCTGAAAATGAGCTGGATTTCCAGTGTCCCAGTGCACAAAGCCCACCCAAGGGCAGCATGAAGCTGAAAACCCCCCCTCCCCCCCCCGGGGAGCACTCACCGTTCTGCAGGTCTGAGGCTGCACCCACATCTGGGGCTGCTGTGGCATCTGAGAGCAGGGATGGTTACATGGCAACGTGTCCTGCACAGCCAGCCTGGGCTCCTCTGCACAACACAGCACAAGGACACACACCTGTAAATCCCCTTCCAGTGCCCAGCACCGAAATCCCAAATAAACACCCCCAAAGCCCAAGGACGTGGCACACGGGCACCTCCCAGAGGAGGGGAGCATCCTTAGTCTTTCTCCAGCCAGACAAGTGACCCAACTTGCAGCTTGCTGGGTTCTAGATATAAAATTGTATATATTTACATATTTTATTACATATATATATATATAATTTTATATAATTTATTTTATATATAATGATACAGCACTTGAACCCTGAAGGATCCTCTTACAGCCAGGGGAGCACCCGAGCCCAGCACCACTCTGGGGGGAGCAGGGACACCCAGCAACACTCCCCACCCACCACACGTGGGGATTCCAGAAGGACACAGGTGCCCAGGGCCAACTCTCCAGTTCTCTCAAGAGATTTGACCCAAACTTCCAAGCAGAAGTGCCACTGGTTGCCTCCCCCCTGCTGCATCCTCCTCCGTGGGCACTTGTGGGGGGTCAGGAGACACGTTCCTAGCCCTGATGGCTGGTGGGGGGGGGGATGCAGGACCCCAGCCTGCAAGGAAAGGGTTTGCTGCAGTTTTGCTAAAGCCTTTTGAGCTCCGTGGATAAAGTTTAATTTGGGGAGGGGGGTGGGAAATCCAGCTCCTCTTGGTTAACGGCCCCCGGGCCCCCAGGCAGCCTCAGGTCCTGCTCAGCTGCACCTGCCCTGAGGTGCTGTGGGCACAGCTCAGCTCTGCCTGGGACCCCAACTCCTCCCTGCCCAGCTGAGCTGCCCTGGGGCTCCCCAAGGGCAGGAGCAGCAGCTGGGAAGGGTAATTCAGGCAGCAGGGTGGGAAAAACCCAGCACAGATCCCAGCACAGACCCCAGCATGATCCCAGCACAGACCCCAGCATGATCCCAGCACAGATCCCAACACAGGTCCCAACACAGGTCCCAGCACAGGTCCCAGCACAGGTCCCAGCACAGGTCCCAGCACAGATCCCAGCACAGATCCCAACACAGGTCCCAACACAGGTCCCAACACAGGTCCCAACACAGGTCCCAGCACAGGTCCCAGCACAGGTCCCAGCACAGATCCCAGCACAGGTCCCAGCACGATCCCAGCACAGATCCCAGCACAGGTCCCAGCACAGGTCCCAGCACAGGTCCCAGCACAGATCCCAGCACGATCCCAGCACAGATCCCAGCACGATCCCAGCACAGATCCCAGCACAGATCCCAGCACAGATCCCAGCACAGATCCCAGCATGATCCCAGCACAGGTCCCAACACAGGTCCCAACACTGATCCCAGCACAGGTCCCAGCACAGGTCCCAGCACAGGTCCCAGCACAGGTCCCAGCATGATCCCAGCACAGATCCCAGCATGATCCCAGCACAGATCCCAGCATGATCCCAGCACAGATCCCAGCACAGATCCCAGCACAGATCCCAGCACAGGTCCCAGGATGATCCCAGCACAGATCCCAGCACAGATCCCAGCACAGATCCCAGCATGATCCCAGCACAGGTCCCAACACTGATCCCAGCACAGGTCCCAGCACAGGTCCCAGCACAGGTCCCAGCACAGGTCCCAGCATGATCCCAGCACAGATCCCAGCATGATCCCAGCACAGATCCCAGCACAGGTCCCAGGATGATCCCAGCACAGATCCCAGCACAGGTCCCAGCACAGGTCCCAGCCAGGGAAGGTTCCCCTGCAGGACCCACAGCACAGGTGGCTGGTGCACGTGTGTGCAGGGCACTCACCCAGACTTAAAGGTGAGAGGAACCCAAACCAAGCCCTGCTCTGGGGAAATGATCCAGAAACCCCTCAACCTGCCCTCAGTGCCCAGGGGGGAAGGTTTTGCAGCACCACCAGCAGCAACGAGGGGGTGCAATTCCACAAGGATTTTGCCTGGAGAGACACCCCAGCTCAGGTGCTTTGAGGGGTGACAACCTCCACGGGTCAGATGCACCAATATCTGGTTCAACCACATGGTCCTGGCAGCTGCAGGGCAGGTGAGGCTCCACTGATGCCCAGGCACTGGGATTATGCCCAAGTGATGGGATAACTGGGAGGGAAGCAGCTCTGGTGTGTGTCACAGAGAGGCGTGTGGGAGCTGGCAGGTTCCAGAACCTCTGGGCCTTTTGGAGGAACCAGATGGGTGGTGCTGGGGAGCATCACCACCCAAAAGTTCAGCACCACTTCACCTTAGTTTGCTGCTCCTGATGACCAGGCTTGGGCTGCCAGGGATGGATAAAGCAAAACCTACTACAGATTCCAGCCAGCTGGACGTGCCCGTGGGTTTAGCACAAACCTGCTGAAACCAGCTGCAGGAAAAAGATCCAGGCATGGAGCAGCTTTGTCTCCAAACCTGCCTGCACCTTGCCAACCCCACCAGCACAGTGTGAACATGGGGTTGAAACTCGTTTTTGAGATCACTTGGGCTTTGCTTATCAACCCCCAGCACACGTTACACCAGCCCATCATTCCCAGCCCTCTGGGTGATCAGGGTCCCAGCTGGTGGTCTTGGCATTTGTTTTTGGCAGCTCCCACATCCCTCAGCAACCTCAGTTTCAGGTGACTTCAGGGCTTTTTTGGTCTGCAAAATACATCTTAACCCCCGTGAAACGGGCCCCAGCAGCGCGTGGGTGAAGTGGCCCAAAAGCTCCTCCAGCCCCACGTGCCTCCAGCACAACTCCTCAGCACCCCATGGGTTCCTACCACCACAGCACTTATCATAGAATCATAGAATCATAGAATCCCAGGGGTTGGAAGGGACCTCGAAAGATCATCTAGTCCAACCCCCCTGCCAGAGCAGGGGCACCCAGAGCACATCACACAGGAAGGCGTCTAGGAGGGTTTGAATGTCTGCAGAGAAGGAGACTCCCCAGCCTCTCTGGGCAGCCTGTCCCAGGGCTCTGTCACTCTCACAGTAACAAAATTTTTTCTAATATTGACCTTAAACCTCCTATGCTCCAATTTGTATCCATTACTCCTTGTCCTATCACTGGTCATCACTGAAAAAAGCTGAACTCCATCTTCTTGACACTCACCCTTTACGTATTTGTAACCATTGATGAGGTCACCCCTCAGTCTCCTTTTCTCCAAACTAAAGATCCCCAGCTCCCTCAGCCTTTCCTCATAAGGGAGATGTTCCACTTGCCACCATCCAGCCCTCTGGGCCTCGGATTTTAAGCCACATCTACTCAAAAGTTTCTGTTTGAACTCTTTCCTAGAGCCACGTTGGTGGGGGAGCTGGGAGGAGTCTCCTCTCCCGGGGACCACACAGGACCTGCCACTCCATGGAGGAGGCTGCAGGGGAAGTTCTGTGCACAGGAGCCTCTTGGAGAAGAGATCTGGCAGCAAAGGCAAAGGGCAAACAGGACCTTGGGGTCCTGTGAAATCAGCAGAGACACAAGTGGGGCCGTGAAAATGATTTGAGGGCTGGATGGGGACAGGCTGGGAGAGCTGGGGTGTTCAGCCTGGAGAAGAGAAGGCTCCAGGGAGACCTTAGAGCAGCTTCCAGTGCCTGAAGGGGCTCCAGGAAAGCTGGGGAGGGACTTGGGACAAGGGCAGGGAGGGAGAGGACAAGAGGGAATGGATGAAAACTGGAAGAAAGAGATTGAGGTGAGACATGAGGAGGGAATTCTGGAGTGTGAGGGTGGTGAGAGCCTGGCCCAGGTTGCCCAGGGAAGCTGTGGCTGCCCCATCCCTGGCAGTGTTGAAGGGCAGGTTGGATGGGGCTTGGAGCAGCCTGGGCTGGTGGGAGGTGTCCCTGCCCATGCAGGGGGGTGGATCTGGATGATCTTGAAGGTCCCTTCCAACTCCAGACATTCCATGTTTCTGTGAAGAGCCTCCAGAGGGCCAGACCAGGATGCCTGAGTCAAGCTCTACCAGGGCAGGAGGATCCCTTGGGATGCACATACCAACTCTCCCAGCCAGAGCCTGCAGACACACACAGCAGCAAATCTGCAGCTCACCCAGCCCACAGGAGACCTGCAGCACCCCAAGACCACAAAAACCTGGACCCCAGGAGCCCCTCAACACCCCCAACACAGCCCAGAGCCTGGGCAGCCTCACACTGCTCTGGCATCCAGGAGAGCAAAGCATGGAGCAGCAAACCAAAGACTTTTCCTCATTAGTGTAATTAACATCAGTCTCCCTGCCTGGCTGAGCTTCCACCTGACCTTTAGTTATGGAAATATGAGCAATGAAAACATCATGTTATTTCAGAGGGGGTGACATGGGCCATTCATCTGAAATCCTCACTGAAATCCTCACTGGTGCTCATAGAGCTCACAGAATGTCAGGGGTTGGGAGGGACCTCCAAAGGTCATTGAGTCCAACCTCCCTGCCAGAGCAGAACCAAAAAACCAACAGAAGGTGCCTCCAAAGAGTATCTCTCTGCAGAAGTAAATGGGAAACTTGGAAAACTGTCAGTATGGAATCATCACAGAAACATGGAATGGTGAAGGGTGGAAAGGACCTTAAAGATCATCCAGCTCCAAACCCCCCTGCATGGGCAGGGACACCTCCCACCAGCCCAGGCTGCTCCAAGCCCCATCCAACCTGCCCTTCAACACTGCCAGGGATGGGGCAGCCACAGCTTCCCTGGGCAACCTGGGCCAGGCTCTCACCACCCTCACACTCCACAATTCCCTCCTCAGGTCTCACCTCAATCTCCCTCTGCCAGTTTTCATCCATCCCCCCTTGTCCTCTCCCTCCCTGCCCTTGTCCCAAGTCCCTCCCCAGCTTTCCTGGAGCCCCTTCAGGCCCTGGCAGGTGCTCTAAGGTCTCCCTGGAGCCTTCTCTTCTCCAGGCTGAACACCCCAACTCTCCCAGCCTGGCTCCAGAGCAGAGCTGCTCCAGCCCAAGGATCCTCTTCATGGCCCTATCACCACCCTTTGGGACCAGCATCACCAGCTGCACTTCCCCAGGAAGAGACCAAAGGCTCCAGCTCCTCATCAGCCCTGGGCACCAGGACTCCCAACAGCAGGGGGACCTTTTCCCCTCCATTGGTCACACTCAGTTAAAGCTCCTGCTTAAGGAAAAAGGTCACAATTTAGACCTCATTTCTGTCAGTTCATTTCCCATTTGCACGTGGAGGGTCCTGCTCGTTTTCCATCCCCAATTAGTGTTTAATTTCAGGGGGACCCTGCTCTGCCCCTCCTTGTGGCTGCAATGGCAAGGAGAAGAGAAGGAGGTCCTGGCCATGGCACCTCCCCTGGATCTCCAGTGAGGAGCTGCCCTGTAGGAAGCTGCCCTGCAAGCAGCCTTTTTCCTCTGGCAACACAAAGAGAACCAGATGGACTTTTCCTTCAAATGAGATTTAAATGGAAAAAAACCCAAACAAACCACAAAATAGCTCATTCTGGCAATACTGAGGAGCTGGTGCCCAGCTGGTCCTGAGCACGGGGAAGGTCAGACTGGGTGATTCTGTGGAAAAAGAGGCCAGAAGCATCAACCACCCTCAGGGTTTGCTCCTGGAGGGGCACCACGAGGCCTTTTCAAGAGGGAAGATGTCCTCCTGAGCCCACCTGGGTCCTGCTTGGCCCAGCCACAATCACCACCCAGAGGTGGCTCAGGTGCAGCCCACCAGCCCCCCTCTATTCCAGACTCCAAATGTACCTGAACCAACCCAGCATCCAAAACAGGCAGGAAAAGTGAGTGAGGCCTCAAGGGGACTTTTCTGGCAACAGGAGAGGAGCCAGAGGTGAGGTCCATCCCTGTTATTGCTGCCATGAGAGGGAAAATACTGGTTTCAAACGTTTCTTCTGTTCCTTTCCTGTTCAACATTCTCCTCCTTTCAAGAACCTCCTTTAATTTCTCCCACTCTCCCTTTAGCAACAGGATCTGGGAGAAACAATGAATTTTTAATAGGAGGGGGGTGGTGGAAGGAGGGAGACCCTGAGGCACAGAGCTAAACCCTTCATCTGTTCAATAACTCCCAACATCACAGAATCACCCTCTGGGGGGAGGGACGTGCAGGAGGGACCAGGCAACAGGAGGCAGGGAGCAACGGGTGCAAACATCAGCTCAGGGTTGAGGTGCCCCCATATCTCCTCACCCAGTGGCAGGATGGATGCTGTGCATGAGCAGCCTGAGTCCTGCTTGGGGGGGCTTTCCTGGCCACCCCAGTTGGCCACGGCCAAGGTGGGTCTGGGCACCCCAGAGAGCACAGGCAAGGGGAGCCCTCCTGCCCTGGCTTGACCCTCTGCAGCATCTCCAAGCTGAGCTGTTCCCACCACCTGGTCCCCACATCCCACCAGACCCTCTGGGGGCTCTGCAGGGACGGGGCTGAGGACACCCAGCCTGGCCCTGCCTCCCCATCACACGCTCAACCTAAATATAGCCCCTGGTTCCCTTCTCCTGCAGACACAGCCAGTGCTCCGGGTGAAAGTCCTTCCCCATGAACTCACTGTTGCTTAATAAAGCACAAACCCACCGAGACCTCGATGCTGGGATCTGTCATTTTAATTCCCAGTGACACTTGTTCCCCTCCACTAAGTTCTGTGGCCTCTGCTGTTTTGGCTGGCACATGGGGAGCCCAACGAGGAGCCCCAGTGCCTCATGTCTGGGCCACAGCTTTAAAAAAACAAACCCCAGTGATGGATGGGGCTGCAGACTGAGCTGGGGGAGCTCAGGGTGGCATGAAGGATCCAGGGGGAGGAAGGCAGGAAAGCAAGGGAAGAGGGATTGAGCCGTGGGGTGAGGTGGGTGCAGCCTCCCTGCCCCAGCCTGGCACCCAGATCCCAGCTGCTGGGTGCCTGAGAGAGCACATCAACCTACAAAGTCAGGCCTCTGGACTGCCCCCACTTACAGACAGGGAAACTGAGGCACAGTGGGAATATTTTAGCCCCTTGGTGAGTCAGCACAGCAGGGAACAAGCTCAGGGAGGGCCTCAACTGGCCCCCAGGGCTCTTAGCTTTGAGATGTGGGATTTGGCACTTGGGGAGATGCTGCTGGTGATGGGTGTCCCATCTGGCTGCCCATGCAAAGTGCATCCATCCATGTGCTTCACACTCCCAATGGTCTTTCCAGGGCTACAGCACCAGTTCATTCCCATTCTGGGGATGGGAATGCAGTGGAAATGTGGCTTGGATCTGCTGGAGCAACCCAGCTCCTCCACCACCACCTGCTCCACCTGCCTCGTGGGAGAGGGGCCAGGGCTGGGATGCTTGGGGTAAAACAGCAGCCAGAGGAGTCAAAACGGCTCCATCAGTTCCAACAACAACAACTTAAAGCCTTTAAACATGGAGCACAAACACAGCCAGACACTCCTGCCCGTCCCTGCCATGGAACTTCACATTCCAGGTTTAATTTGGGCTCGGAGGGAAAGGGCAGTGATTAGAGGTTTGGGGCTGGGAGGGAGGGACACGTTGCCTTGTGATGCAGGATGAACACAGCTAATAACAGCAGACAGTCCTGAGCTCAAAACACTGAGAAAAAAGGACAAAAAAAAAAAAAATACATAGGAAAAAAGCCCCTGGCCCTGCCATCTTCAGTGAGGGATCAGCTGAAGAGCATCTCCTGGGAAGGGCTGAGCCTGGCAGCAGCAGGAGGTGGTACAGGATCTGGCCATGGGACACAGCCTGGGACACACAGATGGGACCTGCCCTGGCTCTGCCACCACAGAGTCCCTCCCTCAGCCTGGCACGGCCCCTTCCCAGCCCAGCCCAGCTCCACAGGGGCAAGACACAACCCAGCCCTTATTTCTCTGGTCTTCCAACTCCCTCCTTTCAACGGGGCAGGATAAAAGCAAGATCTGCTGAGGTTTAAGCCAAAATCCAACTCTTGCACGAAGCTGCTTCACCTCCTGCTGCCCAGGCTGGCAGGGACACCTTCGCTCCCTGCTCTCAGGGTGCCCCTCCAGCTGCTTCACAGCTTGGGCACCACGTGTTGGAGAGCATCACCCCCCAAGCCCAGCTCAGCTGAGGACCAGAGGCTTTGGGAAAGGCTGGAGACACCCAAGAGGAGATTTTGCAACCTCTGAAAAACCAGGAGGAACGTTAAGGGCATCATGAGCCACCTCTCCCAGCTTCTCCAGCCAAAGCTCACCCAGTCTTACCAGCAAGAAGCAGCAACTCTTCTCCAGCCCCACCTTGCACTTTAACAAGTGCCACAGAAACACTGCTGATAAACACATTAGCTCTAATTAAACCAGATCAATCACTGGCTGCCAAACTGGCACCTCCCCACCACACCTAGAATGATTCCTGGGTTTAAAGGCCACCTTTCTTGCTGTGCCCCAGGGTGCCAGCAGCAGGGACCTTGTCCCCACTCCCTGTCCTGCAGCATCAGGGATGAAGAAGCAGTGTCAAAGAGCAGAGCTTTGGGGTGCAGAGCCCCAGGTCACCCCTCACCCCGGGGTTATTCCCAGGTCCACCTCCTGCACGTCTGCATCTTTAAGGCCAACAACAGAATCTGAGTCCAGCCAGATGTGAACACAACCCATGGAGCAGCTGTTGGCTGGCTGGGAGCCACGGGGCTTTCTCAGGGGTGGGCTTTTTAACTCCTTATGGTTTGACTGAGAGATTTGATCGAGATGTTTGTAGGAACTCTCCCCTCTCTGCGTGGAGCTTTTCTCCTTGGCATCAGGGCTGGAGCTGGATCAAGTGCTGCCCACTGGGGTGATGTGCTCCTGGCAGAGCAGCACCAGGCTGGGCAGCTGAGACTGAGCCACCCAAACAAGCAGCAAGTGGGAGCTCTTCAGAAGGCCCAGGCTGGTCCTCACCAGGCCACCAAGCATCCCCAACCCTGTCCCAGGGTCCAGCACAGCCTTCTTGGCTCCAAAGGGCTGGGTTCACACTCTGGGTGCTGCCAAGGCTGCAGATCCACACACTGATCCTCTCTCCATCTATTTTTTTCCCAGGCACTCTGCCTGCTTCTCTTCCCCTGTTTGCTCTTTCCTCCTTCCCAAAACACCATCTCAGGATCAGGCTGGGCACGAATTTAAAGAGCAGCTGCTCTCCTGCTCCCTTGCACAAACGCCGCGGGGATTAGAGCTCCTTTTGTCAGGTTTTAGTTCAATCCGCTTTGCAAGTGGATTAAGAAACTGGCACAAAAGTACCGTGGATGTGGAGTAGGAAGAGGCTGCTATTCCAGCCCGGCGAGAGGAGCCGCGTCTGCTGCGATCGCTGCTCCATCCCCCCCCCCGAAACACAACCCCGGTGACATTTGCATCTAAATCAACCCTGGGATGTTGGGAGAGGAGAAGCCGCCCAGCCCTAAAAATCAAGGATGCCGAGAGAAGGGGGCAGGGAGGGCCCTGGGATGGCGAGGAACCTGCAGGACTTGGGGTGTGGGTGGGTGTGGGGGGGCAAAGAGGAGCCACAGGAGATGGGGGAAGACCCTTCCTGCTGCCTGGTGGTGTCCAGAGCAGCTCGGGTCTGCCAGGGAAAGGCTCCATGGGGGGGGGGGGGCTGCAGGTAACGGACCCTCGGAGCCAGGGGGGGAGGATGGAGCCGGGCAGGGGGAGGATGGAGCCGGGCAGGGGGAGGATGGAGCCGGGCAGGTTGGGGCTGCATCTCCCGCTGCAGCTCATCGCCCATCCCAGGCCGTTTTAAAACCCCGGGTACCCAACCCAGCCCGGGCCATGTGGGGGGGGCGGGGGGGGGGTGTCAGCCCTGCCCGCCACCTCCAACCCCCCCAGGCTGGGCTGAGCCCCCTCTCCCCGGGGCTGCGGAGGGGCCTGGTGGCGAGGGGAGCCCCGGGAGCCGGTTTTGGGGTGCCGGGGGTGGGTGAAGAAGGAGGGTGACCCCGGAGGCTCCGCGGCAGCCCCCAGCCCCGGGGGTTCTGCCTCCCCCGGCCCGGCTCGGTCCGACCCGGCACGGTCCGATGGGGCTCGGTCCGACCCGGCGGCGTTTCCCTCCCTCCCTCCCTCCCTGCACCCCCCGGGACCCCGCACTCACCGCGCGGCTCCGGGGCTGCCCATGGCGGCGGCGGCGGCGGCGGCGACGCGGGGAGAAACCGCAGCCCCGGGGGCGGCTCCGGACGGACCCCGGCCCGGCCCGGCCCCGGCACCTCCCCCCAACACCCTGGAGCCGCCCCCCCTCCCGAGCCCCCCGCCCGGGCCGGGCCGCTCCGGGAGCGCGGGAGAGGGAGGGGGACGATGCGCGGCCCCGGGATGCGCGGCGGGCGGGGAATGGGCAGAACCGGCGGCGAAATGCGGGGAAGGGCACGGGGGTCCCCGCCCCGCTTTGCTGTGCCCGAGGGGGAGGGGTCCCGCCGCCCTGCCTGGCTCCCCCGGCCCCGGCTACCCTGGCTGGGGGTGCCCCAACCCCACCCGGCTCCCCCAGCTCCCGAGCTACCCTGGCTGGGGGTACCCCAACCCCACCCGGCTCAACCAGCCCCCGGGTTACCCTGTCAGACCCCCTGCCAACCTGCCCAGGTACCCCCAACTCACCTCCCCCAGCCCTCAGGCTACCCTGGCTGGGGGTACCCCAACCCCACCCAGCTCCCCCAGCCCCCGAGCTACCCTGGCTGGGGGTACCCCAACCCCACCCGGCTCCCCCAGCCCCCGAGCTACCCTGGCTGGGGGTACCCCAACCCCACCCGGCTCCCCCAACCCCGGGTTACCCTGTCAGACCCCCTACCAACCTGCCCA